>NC_136007.1:4202861-4217861 GCF_048128805.1 Centroberyx gerrardi | reverse complement strand
GGAGCAGAGAGAAGCAGGGAGGAGCAGAGAGGAGCAGAGAGAAGCAGAGAGAAGCAGGGAGGAGCAGAGAGGAGCAGAGAGAAGCAGGGGGGAGCAGAGAGGAGCAGAGAGAAGCAGGAGGAGCAGAGAGGAGCAGGGTGGAGCGGGGAGGAGCAGGGAGGAGCAGAGAGGAGCAGGGAGGAGCAGGGAGGAGCAGGGGGGAGCAGAGAGGAGCAGAGAGGAGCAGGGGGGAGCAGAGAGGAGCAGAGAGGAGCAGAGAGGAGCAGGGAGGAGCAGGGAGGAGCAGGGGGGAGCAGAGAGGAGCAGGGTGGAGCAGAGAGGAGCAGGGAGGAGCAGAGAGGAGCAGGGTGGAGCGGGGAGGAGCAGGGAGGAGCAGGAGGAGCAGAGAGGAGCAGGGAGGAGCAGGGAGGAGCAGGGTGGAGCAGGGGGGAGCAGAAAGGAGCAGAGAGGAGCAGGGTGGAGCAGAGAGGAGCAGGGAGGAGCAGAGAGGAGCAGAGAGGAGCAGGGTGGAGCAGAGAGGAGACTGTTATTGATGGCAACAGTGAGCAGATATACTGAGAGAGAGAAGGAGACGAAAGGAGAGAGAAAACAATCTGCTCTGCAGCGCTCTCTCCTGCTCTTTGTCCAGCAGGGTGGAAAACAGGGGAAGGACTAAAGAATCCGTCTCCTTCTGTTTGTCTTTTTGTTTTGTATGATATCTCAGGATCAGATTTTGATGAAACTTGGGGGCAATGATGCATCTCACCACCAGTGTTGGGCAAGTTACTCTGAAAATTTAATCAATTACTCTTTACTTATTAGTCATTTAAAAAGTAATCACATTACTAATTACTCAACAGGAGCGGTTGTTCGCTGTGTTGTGTATCAGATGCTTTGATAAACTGGATGTTGTGTTTTTCACTGTGGAAAGAGTTCTGCTGCACACAAAGTTTATAACGGACCAGAATGTTCTTTGATCTTCGACTGAGATCAACTCAAAGTAACGGGAAAACTTCCAGCTGCCGAAAGTCTGCGTCTGTCCCTCAGCCGACGTAAAAAAAAAAACTACCGCATGTCCTTAAGATGCATATGAGGAAAAACCTAACAGGGATTTGGAAAAAAAAAAAATGTTTTTGAAAATTTCAAAGGAGAGAAAAGAAAAGGTTGAAGGGGAGTTAAGGCTTAAGTAAGGCATTACTGGGATTAGTAACTATAATTTAATTACTGAATTTGAAATTGAAATCCCTTACACTAATGTTACTGAAAAAAAGCAATCACATTATTGTAACATGTTACCGCCCAACACTGCTCACCACTTTGTTGTGGAATTGGGGAACGCTACATCCACTGAGGGAATTTTAATGAAACTTGGCAGAATGATGCATCTCACCAATCTGTAGTGGAATTTTCAGAATTACACTGATTGGCCCAATGATTGGTCCATCATCCATTCATCCATCCATCCATCCATCCATCCATCCATCCATCCATCCAGCATGACATCAAAGATCGAATTTTGATGAAACTTGGGCAAATGATGCATCTCACCACTTTGTTGTTTGATTTCCAAGATCACACTGCCTGGCCCAAGCTGTGCTCTACCATTACAGAAAGCACGGTGACATACGTGTTACCGGCCCGGCCGTGAGCCGGACCGCGTCATTCGAGGGGGTGCGACATGATTTCTGTTGGCTTGTTATGTTTTGCTCTGATCTGCTCTGCTGTCAAATGCTAAACTAGGCTTTGTTCTGTCCTGTTCCTGCTCGGTTATATCCCGCTTTGATTTTTTTCTGCTCTACTTAGTTCTGTTCTGTCCTGTCCTGCCATGCTGCCATGTCCTCTTTGTTCTCCTCCTCGTTCTACTCTAATTATCTCTTTTCTGTTCTGTCCTCGCTCTGCACTGTCATACTTCCTCCGTCCTGCAATACAGAGAACAGACCGAGAGTGAGGTGCAGCGGGACAAAGCAGGACAACGCTAAGCAAAGCAGAGCAGAGCAAGAATGCAGAAAGAGCGACGCAGAGACGACTGGAAGACAACAGGACAGACGAGTGCAGGAGAAAGCACGGCAGAATCTGGAAGGCAGCTGATCGCCCCAGAGAAGCACTTAACTTCTGTAGGGAAGACTGCCAATGCCCTCCGGCTGCTCCCTTTCTTTACTACTAATCTGAATCTTGTTAACAATTCATTTGAACGGAAAACATAAAGCAAAAAAAAAAAACCCTCTGGGATTTCTCTGACACAGCCTAAAGTGCATGTTCCCATAAATTACATTCTCCTCGCCAGAAAGAGTGGGCCGAGATTTTGCCTCATTAGAATTCATTAAGCTACTTGTCGGACCCGAACTTCCTCTTAATGCATGAAATATAACATCTCCCCAGGGCCGGGCAATCCATTTCCAAATTATCCGGTTATGGACAAATGGAGTTCCTGAGTAGATCAATGGAGTTGTGGTGAATATGACGGAGGATTCAGGACAGAACATGCTGTAAAATCGTAAAGACCAAACACACAAAAAGTCTCGGGCTCGGGTTCGTACCGCGTCATCGTGTTGGCATGGGCTGGCAGCTGCGGTTACATTTTTTATTCTCAATGAAATAATTCCCCCGCAAGTGAAATAAACACAATACAAGGATCTCATGGTGTGTTTACATGCTCCACAGTCTTTAAACAGAATAAATAAGTTTCTGACATGCAAAATACAGAATCCAGGACTCTAACATGAGGAGAGGAGAGGAGAGGAGAGGAGAGGAGAGAGGAAGAGAGGAGAGGAGAGGAGGGAGGAGAGGAGAGAAGAGGAGGAGAGGAGAGGAGAGAAGAGGAGGGGAGGAGAGGAGGAAAGGAGAGGAGAGGAGAGGAGAGGAGGGGAGGAGAGGAGAGGAGAGAAGAGGAGGGAGGAGAGGAGAGAAGAGGAGGAGAGGAAAGGAGAGGAGAGGGAGAGGACAAGAGAGGAGTGGAGAGGAGAGGAGGGGAGGAGAGGAGGAGAAGAGGAGAGGGGGAGAGAGGAGGGGAGAGTAGGAGGGGAGAGGAGGAGAGGAGACAGGAGAGGAGAGGAGAGGAGAGAAGAGGAGGGGAGAGTAGGAGAGGAGAGGAGAGGAGAGGAGAGGAGGAGAGAGGAGAGGAGAGGAGAGGAGAGGAGGAGAGGAGAGAGGAGAGGAGAGGAGAGAAAAGGAGAGAAGAGGAGGAGACAGGAGAGGAGAGGAGAGAAGAGGAGGGGAGAGTAGGAGAGGAGAGGAGGAGAGGAGGGGAGAGGAGGAAAGGAGAGGAGAGGAGGAGAGAGGAAGAGAGGAGAGGAAAGGAGAGAAGAGGAGGAGACAGGAGAGGAGAGAAGAGGAGGGGAGAGTAGGAGAGGAGAGGAGAGGAGGGGAGGAGAGGAGAGGAGGAGAGGAGGGGAGAGTAGGAGAGGAGAGGAGGAGAGGAGAGGGAGAGGAGAGGAGAGGAAGAGGACAAGAGAGAGGAGAAGAGAGGAGAGGAGAGGAGAGGGAGAGGACAAGAGAGGAGTGGAGAGGAGAGGAGGAGAGGAGAGGAGAGGAGAGGAGGAGAGGAGAGAGGAAGAGATGAGGAGAGGAGAGGAGAGGAGAGTAGGAGAGGAGAGGAGAGGAGGAGATGAGGAGAGGAGACAGGAGAGGAGAGGAGAGAAGAGGAGGGGAGAGTAGGAGAGGAGAGGAGGAGAGGAGGGGAGAGGAGGAAAGGAGAGGAGAGGAGGAGAGAGGAAGAGAGGAGAGGAAAGGAGAGAAGAGGAGGAGACAGGAGAGGAGAGAAGAGGAGGGGAGAGTAGGAGAGGAGAGGAGAGGAGGGGAGGAGAGGAGAGGAGGAGAGGAGGGGAGAGTAGGAGAGGAGAGGAGGAGAGGAGAGGGAGAGGAGAGGAGAGGAAGAGGACAAGAGAGAGGAGAAGAGAGGAGAGGAGAGGAGAGGGAGAGGACAAGAGAGGAGTGGAGAGGAGAGGAGGAGAGGAGAGGAGAGGAGAGGAGGAGAGGAGAGAGGAAGAGATGAGGAGAGGAGAGGAGAGGAGAGTAGGAGAGGAGAGGAGAGGAGGAGATGAGGAGAGGAGACAGGAGAGGAGAGGAGAGAAGAGGAGGGGAGAGTAGGAGAGGAGAGGAGGAGAGGAGGAGAGGAGGGGAGAGGAGGAAAGGAGAGGAGAGGAGGAGAGAGGAAGAGAGGAGAGGAAAGGAGAGAAGAGGAGGAGACAGGAGAGGAGAGAAGAGGAGGGGAGAGTAGGAGAGGAGAGGAGAGGAGGGGAGGAGAGGAGAGGAGGAGAGGAGGGGAGAGTAGGAGAGGAGAGGAGGAGAGGAGAGGGAGAGGAGAGGAGAGGAAGAGGACAAGAGAGAGGAGAAGAGAGGAGAGGAGAGGAGAGGGAGAGGACAAGAGAGGAGTGGAGAGGAGAGGAGGAGAGGAGAGGAGAGGAGAGGAGAGGAGAGGAGGAGAGGAGAGAGGAAGAGATGAGGAGAGGAGAGGAGAGGAGAGTAGGAGAGGAGAGGAGAGGAGGAGATGAGGAGAGGAGGAGGAGAGGAGAGGAGAGGAGGAAAGGAGAGGAGAGGAGTAGGAGTAGTTTTCAGAAAACAGGTTTCTGTGTAACTCATGATGCCCTACGATTTTCAGCGCAGCCCCTCGACTCATTCAGTCATCATTTACACCCAGAGGGAAATCCCAGATGGAAATTCTAATTTCTTTCCCCTTACCTACTCACTTTGGGTCTTTTCCCCCGTCCATTTCTCTGCTTTCTAATGGCTCCTTTATATTTCTAATTTCTCTCTGCTCACTAGTATCCCCCCCCTCCCTCCCTCCCTCCCTTCTCCTCCCTGGAGACAACAACTATTCAAATCAGGGGAAGTTGTGCTCTGCCGCCTGCCTCTTCACCCAGCACTATCTGCTACAGCAGCCACACAGCAGCGACTTCCAGTGAATTAAGGCAAATCAAATGTTATGTCAATGTTATTTGCATGGCACCTTTCAAGAAAAAAAACAGGCTTTGTTGTGAGGGTTTTCCGGAAGAAAACATGAACAGCAATGGCTAAACCCTAACCCTTACACACACACACACACACACACACACACACACACACACACACACACACACACACACACTAGGGTAAGAGATTCACTTTTTTTTTCCATATTTTCCATATTTCTGCCCATTTGATCTAATTTTTAGGGGTATTTTAGTGCTTTTTGGTCATTTTTAAAACTAAGAAATAATACACTGCCAAATAAACACTCAGTTTATTACCACTAACATTTGTTTTAACTTCTTTCCCACTGCTGGAAGAAGAGGATGCTGCCGTTTTCCCCTCTCTGTGCCCAACCAGTCCATCTTCCTCCCCTCTAGTGTTACATTTTTTAGATTAATGGTTGTTTTATTTTTCGTTGACGCCGTGGTTTATATGGTGTCTGTATTTTCTTCTACTGCTGGCTGCATGGTGCCACATTTCCTACAGCTTCAGGCTGTGAACTCATCTGCTTTCACGGCCATTTTGCCCCGAGGCCACGCGAATTTCAGACCCTGACACACACACACTCACACAAACACACACTTACATACAAATGCATGCCGGATGATCACCTCTGGCACACTGTACTCAAACGTTTTCTGGGAAAAGCCACTTCCCTTCCTTCAGGAATACCTTCCTGGGACGGAGCTGTGCAGCCGCATCGCCCTTCCAGGCAGCACGGCTCTATCAAGGGTCACCATCAGTTGGGTTTAATGGATGTCTTCCTAACAATGTAGGCTGTGTGTTTACCCTAGCTGGCCTGTGTGCCATGTATGGGTATCTAACATAAGGCCTCTGACTCCTATACTAACAACCTTTGTGCAGTGGACAGTACTCCCATACACAATCACACAAAACCGCCCAGACAGCCGCCGCCAAACGGATGGAAACTCTGCTGTAAACATCTTGATTGTGGTGATATTTCACATCACATTGGCCCCACATGTTCCTATGGTTAACCTTTAAGGGATGGAACAGGAGCGCAGGCCGCCGGAGAGGTTAAAAGGAAACTCCTGACTCCTGAAGGATCCAGTTTTAGCCGTTTTGATCAGTCCGCCGCCGAGCGTCTCCCACAGAGCAACACAGCATCTGTTGTGTGTAGTTCACAAGTTCATCGCCGCAGCCGTTCACAGTGCTCTGTTCCTGAAAAGGGGGATTTTACTGAAGTGTGAGCCGCAGCGGAAACAGAAAAACAAATGGACCTGGGGATGTTTACAGTTTAAAAGCGAGCCGGAGGCGTTGGGAGCCCAGGAACATATCAACAGCCTTCAGTGGAGCCAATAAGATAAGCCGCTCCTTTCAGAGAGCTGGGAATCTATCTACAGTGCTGACCTATTGATTCCCAATTGATTTGGGACTTGAGTTGTTGAGATTAAAAAGAAATTTGACTTTGGTTGATGATACCATGGTAAAAAAACAAAAACAATAAAATACTCAGCTATACTCATACTAGTATAAACAATAAACTGCTAAACAACTTTCACAAAGATTTACATTCATGAGTGTGAATTTATTCAAGCTAACAATAGTAAACATGACATGAAACCCTGCAGCATGTAGTCCTGGTTGTGGAAAAACTCTAACATAGTAAGTTAGAGCTGCAGTCGGTCTGTTCACAGGCTGGCAGCGAGACACGACTGTTTGAAATTTGGGGACTTGAATACACAGAAATCATGTAATCCGACTACTCTAGGGGCGTTTTCATACTATAATAGTCCATTTAAAGTGTGAACCAGAGTCCACTAGGTTGTTAGATTGTATTGGTCCGGTTCATTTCACACTGACTAATATCAAGCAGACCTATTGGACAGATATTTTGGTGGGAGTACAAAAAAATCTAACTAGAATGGCACTCAGAGGGCATTTTCAATGCTATATCTTGCTAATTTATGCAAACTAACAATAGTAAATATGACATGAAACACTGCAACATACAGTATAAGATAAGATAAGATAAGATAAGATAAGATAAGATAAGATTAATCCCCTTGGGTTGTGGAAAAACTCTAACATAGTAACTTACACCTTTACATTTAATGTCTTCATAAAATAGCCCAGTCACTCACTGCTAAAACGGATGTTTGAGAATTGGCTGCTTCATTTAATTCATGATGATCATTGATTTCCCCGAACAGAACCAACACCTCCAGCCTCAACATCCAGACTGTCTCTTCTTTTTCTCTTTCACTCATTCATTTTCTTTTTTCACCCACTCTCTCTCTCTCTCTCTCTCAGCATGTAGTATGCAATTAGAGGTTCATGGGGTTCATTGTGTGCAATTGTGTGTTTTAGTTCCTGTCTCTCTCTCTCTCTCTCTCTCTCTCTCTCTCTCTCTCTGTCTCTCTCACTCCTTTGTTTTTCCACTCCTTCTTTCTTTTCTTCTCTCTTATTTTTCTTTCTCTCTTCCTGCTGCACACGCTCTGAAGCGTCTCATTCACTTCCTGGTTGCACCAAGCTGTTTCTGTGCTCAGTCGGTACCTGCAGAGCTGCTGGTGCACTGGCTGGGAAAAACAGAGAGAGAGAGAGAGAGAGAGAGAGAGAGAGAGAGAGAGAGAGAGCTTCCCCATTCTGCTGAGAGACACGTATGAAAACTGCCCTACAATACCATCGGTGTTACAGGTTGGGCCATGTAGCTGCTGAGCTACACAGAGCCAAGAAATAACACAGAAAGAGAACAGACAAGAGAAATTACAGATTTATGCCGGTGAGATGAGCCCAGGGCCTTTTAAAGACAATTGAAGATATAATGTGTGTGAGTCCAGCGTCAGCGTCAGTACACAGGACCCTCAAGACAACAGCAATAAAGTGACTCTTCCCCCAAAATAAGATCAAGCTATAAAAGCTTGTTTCATTTGGCAACAATCAATGTCGTCTTTGTACGTAACTCCCGTTGCTGTAGGGGCCCCGAACCCGTGGGAACGGAGCCGTAACTGCAGTGAAATACTGGACCGCTCCTTCAAATCCAAGACAGCCATTAAACACGTTGATGTGTGGAAGTCATATGACTGCTGTTAAATATAATGTTGCGGGGGTTTCTGCCTCTGCTGCTAATATAGATGTCAACCTACTGTACTGGACTGCTGAGCCGTGACCCAAAGTGCTAGCAGCAATTAATTTGAATTTGTCATGTGTACACTGAACTGTTGAATTCAAAAGTTGAATTTCTAAGGCGTAATTTGACATTGAATGCAAGTGCTATAAACTGAAAGTGATTATTATTGAAAAGGCCACCAGAACGCCACAATTCTAACTGAATTTAATATTTTAACTTCATCTTTAACTTCCTTGATTTGATGTATTTCCTGTTGAAATGGGTTGGTGGGGCGGGACATAACGCAAAGAGGGATCATTCATTCATTCAAAAATGTAAACCAATGGGAGATCAGTTAGGGAGAGAAAGGCAGTTTCATTTGACGGGAGGGGTGGAGGGGCGGGACTGATCAAAAATCTGATGGTTTTATTGTTTGGAGGTTGTTTTTTTTACGCCTACAGGTGCAGCATGAGTTCACCATTAAAGATACTATTTGTTTTCCAGGAAGTAAAGGTAATGAGAGTTCATTTCATGGAGATTTAACAATCATTGTTGCCTTTATTGGACAGTTTTACAGTGAAGAGAGAGACAAAAGATGGGGGAGAGAGAGGGGATTCGAACCCAGGACGTCTTGGTTACATGGTACGCACCTCAGACCAGGACGCCCACTGAATTCAACTTTTAATTATAATTTCAAATTGAGTTTTCTCAGTTCAGACTCTTGGAGACTCTCATCTGGGGACTTAGGAAAAGCAAACGAGCACAAACTCAATCCAGCAACACTGGAGAGTGTACTGGTATTTCTACTAGCTTTCACTAGACCGAGGAAGTTTCTGTCCTCGTCTCGTTTCTTGCTACTTTCACGTGCTGCAGTACCTTCCGGGTGGGAACTTGCACCTCATCATCACCACCTCACCGCGTTTGTGTTCTTCTGTCTAGTTTCATGGCAAAAAAAATCTGTCCTAAACCTGTGACCTGCTAAAATGAAAGTCACCGCTCTGCAGGTTGGAACGGCAGCGCGGGTTCAGCAGAAACACCAGTCTGCTTCCTCTTTCTGCACCCGCCGCAGTTTCCTCTGCGGTTCAGTTAAAGTAACGTTAGTTTGTGACGGGCCTGCCTTGGGCTGAACAGCTTCAGTGTTCAGGTGCAGATGACGCGTGATGATGATGATTCTGAACAGGATCCATGATCAACTTGGTATGAAAGGAGAGAGGAAGGGCAACGAGGGGTTAAGATATAGGAGAGATATTGGCAGCTTGTTTGTTTTTGAATATACAGTATATGTCAGCTTGCTCAAAGACTGTGGGGGAAAAAAATGTGCTTGACTGAGGAGTTAAAATGTGTTTTGACTAATCTGCATCTTCTTTACACTATTCATGGTAAAGCAGCCGGGGTTTTTTTCTTTTTGAGTAAAAAAGAGAAAGGAAAAAAGAAAAAGTAAAAAAAAAAAAAAAAAACAGAAGTTGCCACAGAAGCCTATCCTCACTGTCCACATGTTGGACAGGATACGGTGCAAGCCTCATGATTACAAAACACAACACTCTCCATCCGCCCCCATCCATGATGGAGGAAGCGGCGTGTTCGCTGCTCCAACAGCTGCACCTGGCGACCAGCTAGCTTTGGATGAAAATATCCACCAAATGGCATATTTTTCTTGTTTTACTCCCATTTTCTGAACACAATATTCCAACAAACAAACACCTGAACAAACTTGTAAGAGTTCCATTAAATACCCACCCGATTCCATTAGATACCCACCATTTGAAAAAAATGGTAGATACACCCAGTCTTACAAAATTATTTATGACACAAAATCCAAACCTCAGGCAGTGGAAAAAGTGGTTCCCAATGAATAATAATTGTGATCAAAATAACTGTGCAGCCCTATTTCAAATGTAGTGGAGTAAAACTTTTCAGTCCCCTAAAGTCCAATAAGGCAGTACAGTCCCTTTGCTACCCCAAAAATGCACTTAATTACAGCGCTTGGTTAAATATACTGAGGAAAGTTCATTTACTTACAAGTGCTTTGCTGAAAAAGTGCTTAAACACAATGTGTTCAGCCAGTCTCCACCTGGTTGGGCAGCGAGAGCGAATAGAGGAGTGTGTGTGTGTGTGATAGCTGATCAGCCAGCTGTACCGGGGGGGGGGGGGGGGGGGGGGCGGGAACAATTTTTCTGATCGCAAAGCATTTGACGCTGCCAGAGGTAAAGCACCTGCGGTGACATCACAGATGGAGGCGTGGCCAGAAGTGCTTGGAGTGAATGGAGTCAGATTTGTCTTAAAAAAGAAATAAATGCACACAGGTTTAACAAATGTATTGTAAATAAACGATGATCCCAAATGTATTTTCCTGTCCACAAACAAATGCCACTCAATTGGAATAAATGTCAAACAATCCTACAAATAAAAAGTTGAAATTAAGTGCAGGATTAATGCTATTGACTATATAGAAGCCATATAACCATGTTTACAGCTAAACAAAACCTGACTCGCTCTTCTGCTGCTGTGTAATCCGCACAGAGACTGCAGTGAGCGCGGCATTTCCTGCATGTGAGGAATAATGAGACGATTGAATAATGGTATTTGATGAGATAACAGCTAAGACAATGGTCTATACATAGGAGCGACCCTGTGCGCTAAATTACACATTTACACGGTGGGACTTTCCTTCTAGAGACGAGCTGGGTCAGCTGCCTCCAGTTACAGTTCCCGTAACATTAACATGTTCGTCGACCAAAACCTTCACAGCGCAGGTGTGTTGGGAGAAGTTAGGGTTGGGTTTGTTGGTGAAGGAACTTGGTCTCGCTGCTCGAACTGCAATTTGTTTTCTGTAACAGTGTCAACAGTGTTTGAGAGCTTCCTCAATGAGAAAAATCACCAGTTCATTACACTCCAAGCCTATTAGGATGAATCCCTAGTATCATTTTGTTGACTCATGATAGAGATCGACCGATAAATCAGCCTGGCAGATGGTGATGAATATGGCCGCTGTATAAATTTGATCTAATTAGTCAATAAAATGAACAAATTCTGCCCATTAGTGTCTAATCTGCCACAAATCAACAAAAAGAAGAAATCCTGCCTGATACTAGCGCTCCCCTTGTGTCTGTTTGATCATAGCATAGTAAGACTCTTTACTTGCTTAACAAACACATTTTCAGTTAACAATATTAGCATCTTATGGGTAATCGTGATGATTTTATTTCATGATCAATTACAGTTGCTAGTTTGTGTAGCTAGCTAGAAACATAGACTTCAAATGAGCTATTAGGGCTGCTGTTCTGTTGAAGTTTGACGTTGTGCAATTCTTTTTTAAATATCCAGAAATACGCAACAATTAGGGATGGGACATTATATCGCAATTCAATATATCGCATTGCTAAAAAAATTACATTATGTATCGTGGGGCAGAAAAGTGAATCGTGAAAGAAACATAATTCTGCACAGACTTTGTTATTTACGACATCGTATCGTGTTTGTATCGAATCGTGAACCCCATATCGCATATTGAATCGTATCGTGAGATAAGCATATTGCCCCATCCCTATAGTAACAATTATAAATCAGCGCTGTACCCTTGTCCTCTGAGCATCGGCCTTTGAAAACCCCAAGCTGGTCGACCTCTAACCCACATACTGCTCGACAGATTTAGAGAAGTGTGTGAGAGTTTCCTCAGCAAACGATCACTAGATGAACACATTGTGCCTGTTGATCAAGATTCAAGCCCCTCTCTTGTTGACTTGGATCAGTATTAGTGGTGTTAGTAATAATAGCGTGATTTATTTCCTTTGTCAGACAGACTGAAAAGTTGCTGAATAAACAACAGAAGAAAGCATTAATCCAGTGTGTAAGCATCTTTTTTTTTCCATTTCATCGTCAGATCGTTTAGATCAGAGCATCTAGTCCAATTTCTGGATGTAAATATTGCTGCTGTCGGATGAATGCTTTCCAGGAACTGATCAAAGAGCGCTCATGTGTTTACAGCATGAGGTTATTATACAATGGGTTTTCAACAGGTTTCAAGGGCCCGAGGATAACGACACCCACTCAACTCGAGCAAGAAGACTCTGAATTCAAGCAAGAAAGAAACCAGTGGCAGTGCCAGTGTCTTACCTGTGGTTTGTCGCAGCTCTTCACACAGGCTGATGTGGGGGAACTGCAGCATTTGCTTCCATTTCTTGCTCTTTCCTTTTCTGTTTCCACCGCCTCCTGCAAAAGAAACAGGCTTGGATTGAACTGGGAGGGAACACAGGCTGGATCAGCGAAGGTGGATGATACTCCCAAGTAGGATGTTTCCTGCACCAGGGCATGACTGGCTTATACTGCACACGATAATCTGTTTACAGTGAAAAATCATAGTAAGGTAACTCAAGAAGAACCAAGCTTTGTTCAAACCCACAAGACATTATTTTAAATTCTAGTCGAGATCCCAAGGTTTCCAAAGATACCAAATATGTAAGGCTGAATTACAGGGAAATGTGTATAAAAGACATCTATATTTTTTCCATTTGATGTAATGGTGCAGCCATAAAAAAAAATGGCGTATGGGTTTGAATATTTCACTCAATATAAGCAGCTAGAGCTTTAATAAAGCACTGGAACGAGCAGATACAGAATATGTTTGTGACGTTGTCGTACAAAAGGAAAAAAAAAATTCTAACTTTTAAGCTACTTAAGGAGGAATTTAAGGGGAAACTCAGGGTGCAAGGGGTTAAATAATATGAATTGCAAAAACATGCAAGTCAGGTGGATTGGAGGCTCTAAATTGCCCATCGGTGTCAGTGTGAGTGTGTGTGTGTGTGTGTGTCTGTCTGTCTGTCTGTCTGTCTGGCCGGTCCAGGACGTCTCCCTGCCATCTGCCCTGTCTGATGCATGCTGGGATAGGCTCCAGCTCCCCAATAAGCGGGTAAAGAAAACAAATGAATCACTAAATGAATGAAAAGACACAAGCAGCTCTTCAGATTCCTTGCAGTGTGTGAGTGTGAGTGTGTGTGACACAACGCTGCAGTCACACAGACTGACGAGTCCAGGTGGAAGAGAGTCAACAAGCCATCCAGGGAAAGGTCAGGGAGTTGACTGTGTGTGTGTGTGTGTGTGTGTGTGTGTGTGTGTGTGTCTGTGTGTGTGTGTTGTTCTGCATTTTGACCTACTGTTTGGTTGGTGTGCGTATACATGTGCTGCTGCGTGTGTGTGTATCCACATGTGAGTTATTTATGTGTTACAATGCATTTTGCCTGTCTGTGTGTGTGTGTGTGTGTGTGTGTGTGTGTGTGTGTGTGTGTGTGTGTGTGTGTGTGTGTGTATCTGATCCTACAGTATCCTGATCCTACAGATTCTCTGCTGTTTTCTTGGTACTGGCCTCTTCTCTTTAACAACAGGCACAGGAAGGGCATTAAGGGTGTGTGTGTGTGTGTGTGTGTGTGTGTGTGTGTGCATGTGTGTGTGTGTGTGTGTGCGGTGCAGCCCTACACACAGGCTCTTGAGGAGAAGTGAACAAGAAGAGTGAGCGTCCGTCACGCAGTCAGAACGGAGGACAAAGAGAAACTGAAGGAAGTTCCTCTTCTTTCTCTTCTTTACAGAGTCCATGCTGCTTCACAAAGCCGTCTCCGCCCTCAGCTTCACTCTGCCCATACAGATAAAAGCCTCTCTGTGAGCCTGTTAGCATCACAAATGTATTAATTTTTACAGTCAGTGAAGCCAAGGGGCAGAGGCCAGACACCAGGTTGTAGGCGGCTGTGCCCTTTGGCTTCCATGCTGAATGCTAACATGCCATTTTAAAGCGGCCCTGCAGCCCACAGCGGCCGCACCGGGCAGGGTTCGATGTTTCCATTCCCACCGGGGGGGGGGGGGGGGGGGGGTCACCCATACTGAAACTGTATCTACTCACAGTATGGCAAGCGTCCAGAAAAACAAATGTACAGACCCAGGAATATGACCCAAGAAGTGTCGTGTGAAGGGAAATAACTGAGGCTAATTCAAAATGTCAAGGTATCTTTTTTAGGGTTATTTATGCTTGTGGCACTAAAGTCCCAGCCTGGCTCCAGACTCCTGGATCTCGTCCCGCCCGCCGGTGTTTCCCTCGTCAACGGCTTGTTCTCGCTCTGAGAAACAATCGAGCCACTCTAAAGTTTGAACCGCTTTCCACTGGCGTTTCGGCAGAATAGATTTGTTGAATTTGAAATCAGGAAGTCGGGAAGGTTAAAGGAAGTCAGAAGCAGGGGTTTAAAGAGCAACCCTCTGTCCTCGCTCTACAGCAGAAAGAGGACGGCCGTCTGTAAACGTAGATGATTTGTATCTACGCTTGAACACGGCTAATTTGATTTAAATAACATTATTTTACATACTCTACATTGAACTCAATCAGTTAAGCTTCTACAGGTATCACGGGATATACATTTAGTTTTGTATACGAGTGCTAAAATGGCTTTGAAAAATGGCCAAGGCTAATTCAAATGCAGAGAACTGTTTTAGGTTTCACTCTCCCCGCTGTTGTTATCTCTCCATCTTCAGTAGGGACATTTGAGGGGCTTCATTCCAAAACGCTATTCATCTACTTTAAATTTTGCTTCCTAAATTGCAGCATTCAATATTTCAAAATCACAGATATATTTCTATGCTCAGAAACATTAACTGTTTTGTAAGTAAAGGTCATTTAAAAGTTTGGAAACCTCTGCTTCATGCCATGCTGCTCAGACACACTGCTGAAGAATATTACCATGTGTCCATTTCTTAAAACATTTTGCTTCCTGAAATTGACGATTCTCTCCTCCAAAACATGATTATTTTGCAAGAAAAGGTCTTTAAGATTACTCAACTTCAACTGGCTTACGTTCATGCCAGCAGTCATTCTGCAATAGCAGGAGTCACTTTTTCCAAACAGTGGATTATCTCATTATCTCATTACGGGGGTTTTTGTTTTTGCCCCCTGCTCCGTCTGTTTGTCTGTTTGCCTGTTAGAAGAATATCTCAAAAAGTTATGAGCCGATTTGCACAAAACGTTGTGG
>NC_136007.1:4125361-4197861 GCF_048128805.1 Centroberyx gerrardi | reverse complement strand
GATGCATCTGCAAGATACACACACTAGTAGATTCCCCATCCAGTATTTGTTAGTCTGGGGCTGAAAGATACTGACAAAAAATCTCATTGCGATTATTTGACAGAATATTGCAATTGCGATTTAAACTGCAATTCAGTTTTTTTTTTGTCATATTTTTTTTTAGAACTTTGAAATCGTTTAAAGAAAAGTGATTTTGTTACAAAAAAATAGATGTTAGTGTGCAGGATTTACTGCGTTTGAGTCTGATGAAAGGTTTTCACCAATACTGTACTTGATTCATGGACCACAGATTACCTGCAGCTCTAAAACACCTTGTTTAGAAATCCAGTTTGGACGCTCCTCTCTCTCTTAAGCAATTAACTGCAGCCTCTGCTATTTGGAAATTGCAGAAGTTCATCTTGCAATTTCACTTTTTTTTCTGATTAATTGTTCAGCTCTAATAGTCAGTAAACTAGTCAGTAGCGTTTGCAATGGACCCACAAGGAAGTAGTCTATCCTAAAAATAATAACAATAATAATGATAGTATGATACTTTTTGATCCCGGTAGGTAAACTCTCTTGCCTCAGGTCAAAGGTCAGGCTCAGCTACAGCGCAGCCTGCCTGGAGCTGGGAGGGATTCAGCGTCTTGCTCAAGGACACTTCAGCAGGGCAGATGGTAGCCGACACAGGGAGCTTGAACCCCGGTCCTCTACAACCACCAGACGTCCCCCCCCCCATACACACACACACACACACACACACACACACACACACACACAGCAGATGAGCTGAATGCAACAGATAAGCTCACAGTCAGGGATCATGACACTCATCTTCTCTGCAGATGGCATTAGGATTAAACTGGCACTGAGCCACCGCGATCTTTGTCTGCTGTTTAGAGAAACAATAACACCAGGACTGCTATTGGTCACAATATCATGTATCGTTTACAGTATCATATGTAGTTAAGAGTCTCATTAACAAGAGCCGGGGGACTAGCTTTATGTCAGTCGCCTACACAGATTGTTATCTGTGCCTGGTAGATGCAGTTTGCTCTGTGACATTTGCATAGAAGACATTAACTGACACTCTCATGGGCCAGACCAGATTTCAGTATCACTCAAGGTGGCAAAGTCTAGTTACAAATTTTGAAAAGGTACATATGTCTTTAGATGATATTTTGGTATGATAACGATTGCTGGATGGCAGCTTTTGTCACAGTAATCAGCTCATGAAGTTAACCACCCTCTACAGTAAGGTGGATTTTAGGTGCTGGTGCATATCCTCTTAAGGCTCATTTTCAGGACCTTTATTAATGTTTTATAATAATATATTTGATATAATTTTAAAGGGCAGCTTCTTAGCTTTCGTTCAAGTCCAGTTGTGAGTCTGTCTGACAAATAAAGAGGTCGCCTGAGCTCTTCAAAGTGTCAATGACAGACACTTCTCCACAATTTTCGCACTGTGACATCTAGGAACATCACAGACACAAAATTAAAAAATACTCATAGGACTCTAATGAATAATATTTCCATCTATCCATACTATCCCATTGTGAGGCGTGATGTTGGGCCTTAAAGTAGATAAAGTAGTAAACGGATAAGAGACATTTTAAGTGGAAGACAAACAATACAAACTGAGTGCCAGTTCTTGGCACTGAGAACAAAACCCAGTAGCCTACAGCTGCTCTGCCACAACATCCTGTTTCGCAAAACGACAGGACGATGCTGCAACAGCAGCGAGGGAGATCTGATGTGTCGCTGCAATCACATTTCACAGTCGCATCCCCTTCCGGACCCCCGATACGTGCCGTTCTCTCGTACGGAGGTCAGGCCAGCTGCCATTCAAAAATCTGGGAAATTAATGTGGCCTTGACTATCGGCACACGTACACACATTAGAGAGCAAGACTCAAAGCGTTTTACAAGTTGTTAGGAACTACTCTTCAATTCGGCATATATCCAATACGTCAAACAGCACTTTGTTTCAACAGATGTTCAACTTTAAGAATGAGTTCGCCTGTTATTCCTACTGCCCTCTCCCACCAAAATACACAGTGGATGTCGGTAGCGAGCGCCGTGAACAAATGATTAAAGTTGAGATTTTATCGGAATAAAGTTATGCTTTATAAATAATTTCTACGCCGAATTGACCAGTGCCTCGTAAGGATTCAGGAAAGGTCTTACACCATGTTCTCCCAGGTATCTTCCTTTACCGATACGCAGGAGAACATCAAATTGCCAGATTTTTAAATCGACTTTGGCACCAATCAGACAGAACAGCACGTATTCGGTTCATATCAAGACGCATCATCAAAACAAGGTTTGATCACCAGCCAAAAGGAAGTGCAGCAACAGTTAGCTAACATCGCCCGTGCCCCGCTGCTGGCCCGACGGAGTCCTCCCTCTCTCCGGTAACGTTACCGCTGCTGTGTCGGTAAGGTACCGAGAGAGAGGAGCTGTCAACCCGCCCGACATCCGACCTCTCTCCATCCTTACCTTCCCGTGCCTTCAGCAGCACCGTGTTGGCCACGATGTTCTCCAGCTCCATGTTGTTGTCCCGGGTTACAGCAGCACAGACACACCGACCTCCTGGCCCCCCCGGGCGGCTTCACTCTGAATAAATCCTCGGGAAACACCACCAGCGCCCAGCCGAGGAGGAATAACTCAACCCTCCGTTTCTGCTTTCGCTCTGTCCGGTCCGCCCCCCCTCCACCTCCACCTCCCTCCGTTACTCCGCCCTGAAGCCCTGACAGGAGGAAGACCTCTCGCTCTCGCTTTGCCCCCACTTCCGGGTATACCGCAACGTCATCAGGAAGCGCGGTAGAGTCGAAACCGGTCGCCTGTGGGTTTTTTTTTTTTAATTAGCCAACTTACTTTACTTTATTGAGTCAAGAAAGGGAACAATATACAATACAATACAACCATATACAAAGGAACAGCATGGGGACACATGCAAATACATAAATAAATATTTAGAAAGATCACACAAAAATCTTAAAATAATTTCAAATTCCCACAGCTTTTTTGTCCAAGAGGATGAGACATATAGCTCGAGGTCTTTAATAAAAAACCTTAAATAAGTGTTTTCTATAAAAAAAATCTTTGCCTCTGTTACAATCAAAGAACAATCAAAACAATCTGTTACAATCAAAGAACCCAAACAGCAGAGATAATTCAATATAAATATCATCAATTACAAATCTGCCGCATGGAAGTATCATATTATAAGTTATTATGTTATTAGGCTATATTAAGTTATTATTATATGTTAATCATTAGCCTCTAGTCTAATATTATAATCATTATGTAATAATAATATAATGATTATATTTCATATTTGATTATAGATGTAGGCCTATTCATATTTTATAATAAAATATGAAATAATAAAATCGGATAAGTCGTTCTTCTTCATCATCATCATCATCATCATCATCATCATCATCATCTTATGAATGGCGAATGGCATCCATAGTATTTTACATTACCGCCATCTACTGCCATCTGCTACTACCATCATTGCTGCTGTGACACCCGAATTTCCCCTAGGGGATCAATAAAGTACATCTTATCTTATCAACTTAAGTAAAAGTAAAATTACTACAAGTAGACTACACAAAATTTACTCAATTACAGTAATGTGAGTAAATGTAATTAGTTATTTCCACCCTTGGTGATTTTGATAAAAACATGTAGGCCTACATACTAATACTAATACATATATTATACGGTGATTAGGCCTACAGAATGCACATTAACATACTAACATGCAGTTATTGTACTGTGAGCATCAGCCTGATATGTATTTGAAGCTTGCATTGTCTTATTATATCTATTATTACTATTATCTAAAGAGAAGTCCAGCTGTTTAAGAGGAAAAGGTGAATGTGCAGTTTGTCAGTGGAAGATATTTTCAGTCCCAGACAGACATCTAGAGGAAACCTGCTGCAGCTGCAGGTTCATGTTTCACCCCGGATCTGGAAACAGGCACCTGAGACCAGAGGTGAGACCGAGTCAACTCTGCTCCAGTCCCAAGTCAGTCTCAGGTCTTGAGGCACAAGTCTCAAGTCAAGTCCCAAGTCTAAATGTAGATTACCGAGTCCAAGTCAAGTCCATGTCATTAATGTCAAGTCTCAAGTCTAAGTGTAGAACAGCAAGTCAAGTCAGAACAAATCAAGAGTCCAGTATCAATTTAATATCTTAAAGAAAACTAAATATCTAAGACTTTTCAATGCAATATGGTTTTAATAGGATAAAAACTTGGTAAGAGCATCATGAGTTTGATTTCTATAATAAATAAATAGAGGGCATTTTGAATGTAAAGGAAAACATATTTCATTTCTTTTAAATCTTGGGTCTCGATCTCTGACCCTAACATGAAAACAATGTTAGGAATCCCTTTTCTTAAGTAATATCCAAGCAAAACTGTTTTCATATGAAAAGCTGTCCACAAACTAAAACTACACCAGATTATAATAAAAATGTCAGGTTCGAGTCTTTATGTGGGCCAATCACAACCAAACATCAATATATCAACATTTGGGCCTTGGACATGTATACCAGATTTCAATACGTTTGTTCAACCTGATTAATATAAACTTTTGTCATCAAATCTATAACTTGTAGAAAAAGATCACAGTTTTAATCCCATTTGAACTGGATCAGCTCCGTGTGGCTGGAAGCAGAGAGGACATCATCATCATCATCATCATCATCATCATCATCATCATCATCATCATCATCATCATCATATCAATCACTTGAATCTCACATAACAGGTTAACAAAAAGCAGTTTTGTCAGAAATGACAGAACTGCCTGTAAAAACAATAAGACACCATTTCCTTTGTTTTGTTTTTCTGTTCCAGTGTTAAAACCATGGCACTCTTGTTTTCTTATTTTTTGTATTTTCAACATTTAGGCCTATTGTAATTTTCAGAGTATATATTTTAGTTTTTTAAATAAATATATCTAAAGTATATTTGTGATTTAAAAAAATATATTTTCCATTTATATTTGTCTTTTCAAAATTATTTTCCAGGTTCCTACTGCACTGTATGTTTTGAAGATATTGTCCATGCAGAAAGGTTAAAGGTGAAAAGAAGGCGTGGCCTCTGACCACATGATCGGACCACGTGCTTCCTCCACTTCCTGGTTGCGCACGTTGTCTTTTTCACCAACAAGCTTCGCCGTGCTGTGAACGCTGAGCTAAGTAAACATGCCGAAAGCCAAGAAATCAAGCAGAAGAAAGAAGTTTGATTACAACCAGGACAGGAAGAAACTGAAGATGAAGTTCCTGAAAAAACAAGCGCCGAGGATTGAAAAGTAAGTGCGAAAAGAGGATCAGTTAGCATTGTAAGCTAATGTTGCTAGCATGATACCCATATAGCACACGACAACAGAGGCTTAGCTACCTATAACGCATATATAACTGATATATAAGGTGTAGTGATACATTATAAATAACTGACACTCACCTGACATCGTATATGACTCTTCACCTGAATGCCAGCATGAAAGCATTCACGCTAGTTCTGCTTAACCGAAATTGCAAGTTAGATAAGACATATATTCTATAAAAATATGTGATACATTTTTATATTGTATGCCTTTACCTGACTCTTATCCATGTTGACTTACCTTGAGTGAGCAGGCAAGTGTTCATTTAGCCCCGATACGTGCCCTTCTCTCACATTGAGAGAGCCAGAGTCCAAACTTCATTCAAAAACATGGAAGTTTAATGTTATGCTGTTTCTCAGGAAAGGTACATTCCCCATAAAACATGACTGAAGATCTCTGTGGTGTCGTTAGGACCCACTCTTCAAATCGGCATGTATATAAGCCACCAAGATGCACTTATTTCAATAAAATGACAACTTTTATAACTGCGAACCAGTTCTAAAAGTTGACATTTTATTGAAATAAAGTGCTGATTGGTGGATTCTGTATATGCCGAATTGATGAGTGGTTCCTATCAATCTGAAAAACGTATTTAGACATAGTGTAATGCTTCACTATTGGCTGGTCTTTGGTGCCAGGTGATGTCACCACCTGTTGTACTCTATAGAAGGTGACAGCACCTGGCACCAAAGACCAGTCAATAGCAGATGGCAATTTCAGTAGCATGATTTTTACCATTAGATGTCAAGCTTGACACAGATTTGGGTTTGGGGTTTAGTTAACATGATAGCGCTCTTTGTTTTCCATTGGTCTAATAAAACAATTTTTGCCTGTTCTAACAGAAACGCCTTGGTGTATTTGGTAGATACCATTGTGTCCAAACAGCCCTCGCTTACCCATGTGACCTGTTCGTCTCTAACAAGTCCTCACTCTCAGTTCACAGATCCGAAATGCTTGGGACAACAGGAAGTCTATGGCCAGGAACTTGGGGGAGATGGGTCTGACGTTTGACCCTAACCGCGCTCTGCCAATAAAGAAACAGAAAGTAAGTAGCCGTCGTAGATTTTGTTTTTGTTTTCATGTGCTTCAGCCCTGCAGTTACATTTTTGGAGAGTTGCACGTAAGTTACAGCAGCACCGTAAAGACGTACGGCGTCGCCACGGTGACACTTTGATGCCGAAGTATAAATCAGCCTTAAGTGTCTTGCTCAAGAGTTCCTTAGCAGCAGCTGGCATTAGTCCTGCCTTCACTTTCCATGCCCACATTCACCCCCCAGTAATATTTTGTTTTTATTTTAATGATACAGTGACTTATGAATGCTAATAAATGGAGAAACATGTTGTTAGCATAATAAAGATCCCTATCTTAGCTTTTTCATTCTTGGTTCTCTAGCCTTCACTCTTCTTCGCTGCTGTAATGACCCACTTTCCCCTCGGGGATCAATAAAGTCAATCTGATCTTGTACGCAGGCCAGCGGCTTGTTTTGCAGCGGTCTGAGACAAGGTCTGCTGTTGTTATGACTTATGAAGACGAGCGGCACATAAACGATAGATTCATCTCTCCCTCCTCTGGGCTCAGGGTCGAGGACAGCTGTCCTTGTCGTTTCCTCAAATGACGACACTGACAAAAAAAAAGTCACATTTTACACCCATCTCATCACATTAGAGCAGGAGATGTTTGGTTTGTGGGAAAACATGTTCAACAGCCCCGGGCTTGAATCTATTAACCCACAATCCAACAGCAGTGTCTGGTGAGCTGCCATGTATTTCAGTGATACTCAACCTTTTTCATATCAAGGACCCCTAATTTAGTCCACATTAGGGCCACGGACCCCCATTTGATGAGATTTTGTCTCTTGGACCCAAATCTGAGAATATCTTTATTGTTAGATATGATTTTGTCTGTATTGTAGGTAGAGAGATAACAGAGAAACTATGATCAAACTGGTAATTCTTCTACATTCTCTATACTTCTTGTAAATGAAATAATGGTGAAGTTTAACCATTCACCAGTTTGTTGGGGACCCCCTGGAACCCCCCCTCAGGGACCCTTGGTGGTCCCTGGACCCCACGTTGAGAACCACTGATGTATTTCATAATGTGTTTCTGTCCTCATGTTCAGGTCCAAGCTGCGGAGAGAGAAACTAAAGCTGCCGACGATATCGTGACGAAGCCATACGTTCTCAACCGTAAGACCTTTTCTGTTTGTTTTAAGACTTAAATACTGTGTAGTAATTAGTGGTTTCTTTTGTCCTCCAGGTGATATTTGCTAACACACACTTGTTGTACTGAAGGAAAAACAGGCCTTTTCTTTGTTTCCCTTTGCTTTCGCTCAGCGTCACGACTCTTCTCTCTCTCTCTCGCCACTTTGACAGCTGCTCTGCATTGCTTCCAGTAATCATTTGATTTAATTCATTTGGGCACTCGATATGTTTGCCTAATTTCCACCTAATTAGACCAGCAATTTGACTGAAAGCAATATTTCACTTTTATAGCTCTGCTCTGCTTTCCTGCTGTCAAACCAGCAATGAATGGCTTTTTTTCCCCTCAGCTCTCAATGTTGGTAACTGCATAAGGGACAGATTTATTTCCTGAACAGTGTAGTCTGAGGCACAGAATGAAATATTACCTTCATCTACTTAAAAGTTTTGTGTAGCTGTGTTAGAAGTCAGAGTTTTAGCTTAGGGTTTCAAACTGGAAACAAGTGATCCTGTCGTCCGCCATGAATAATGCAGGCACTTCTTGGGCCAATCATTAACAAGATGCATCGTCCCTTCAAGTTTCATCAGTATCGGTGGTGTAGCAGCTATGGGCTTTCAAAGTTTGAAATGTTGACCTTTTAAACTACAGAAGAACAGTGACAAAATGCATTGTTCCTCCAAGTCTCGTCAATATCAGACCGGTTTTATCTTAGATATTACTTTTGAAAAAATGTTGACCTTTATAATTATAGTGCCCTCATTAGGTCAAGGACTAGTGCCAAGATGCATCAGCCCTCCAAGTTCAGTCAAAATTGGACCATTGGTGTCGCAGTTGTGACCTTTCAAATTTAGAAATTTTGCACTTCAACTATAGCGCCCCCATCAGAACAATTGGTGTAATTTTGTTAACACCAGAACATGGTGCTAAAATAAAGAGGTGCTGACTAGGAGTTCCCAAAGTGACCAGTATTGATGGTTGACCATTCATGAACTCATAGAGCGGGCTAATTTTCTACTAAAGTGAAGCGTCACTTGAAAGCTTTCAAGATTTGAATTAAGGCTGATTATCAAATGCAAGAACAGCAAGTCGATACTTGAGACCTTGTGGAGAAAGATCTTCCCAAGTCTTCTTGGAGAGAACGATCTTCTCATGAAAGAGAACAGAGACGCTTCCTTTAATTCTCCCAGCTGTTACGACCATCTCTGTACTGTAGACTACGGTGCTGCTCGTTCTTGCAATGCATCTTGGGGCTTTCTAGGGCTGCAACTAACGATTATTTTCATTGTCGATTAATCTGTCGATTATTTTCTCGATTAATCGATTAGTTGTTTGGTCTATAAAATGTCAGAAAATGGTGAAAAATGTCGATCAGTGTTTCCCAAAGCCCAAGATGACGTCCTCAAATGTCTTGTTTTGTCCACAACCCAAAGATATTCAGTTTACTGTCATAGAGGAGTAAAGAAACCAGAAAATATTCACATTTAAGAAGCTGGAATCAGAGAATTTTGACTTATTTTTCTTAAGAAATTACTCAAACCGATTAATCGATTATCAAAATAGTTGGCGATTTAATTTAATAGTTGACAACTAATCGATTAATCGTTGCAGCTCTAGGGCTTTCCATTCGTTTTTGTAGGTCAAGTCACCATCTCCGTCCTTTTGTTCTTTTGTTTTGGAATCGCGCTTCGGTGGTTAGATATTACGTGAAAAGCGTCATGGAGGACGTATTGAGAAAGAGCCTCAGTCTCTGGTTTGTCATTGTGTGTTTCTGTGGTTTTGAGCAGAGCTGGAGGAGGTGGCCAGTCGTCCGGAGAAAGACACCAAGACGTTGTCCTCAGACCTGATCGAGTACGTTCAGTACATGGTCAGAGAACACAACGACGACTACAAGGTAAGACGACCGGCATGTGCCACAATGACCCAGAACTGGAGGGTTAATCCTTGTCCAGTGGGAAACTTTACCAGAGATGTCATTTATCAGTTCAGTTCTTTCCTTCTTTCTCCCTTCTTTCTAATTTATTTATCAATCTAGGTGTTTATTAATCAATCACTTTTCTACCAAATTTGTTTGTCTTTGTTTGTTTAAATTTATCTACTGACTGACTTCATATTTACTGATGGACTAACTTGACTTAGTATTTAAAGTACTCGTCTGCTTTCTGGATGCTTGAGAGAAGCCGAGGTTCCCTGCAAATGCCTCTAGGTGGCAGCGTCATCAAGACTGAGCCAGTGAGCCAGGAGTCGAGCTGCATGTCTGCTGTTGTTTTTGTGGCTTTGAGGCGTTTTAGGACACATCACACACACACACACACACACACACACACACACACACACACACACACACACACACACCCCGTTCATTACCAATAGAGATTCCTGTTTTCCTGCTTTTCCCCTGTTGTTTTGTCCTGATCATGACCCGGAAACACCCGTTTGCTATGAAAACAACTTGACTTCGCGGGAATGTTTGTTTTCTCTCTGCAGTTTGCATGCTGGTCAGAACTAGACTGAGCTGTGTGTGTGATTGACAGGCAGGTAGGGACGCCTCCTCGCAGAGAGCTGTCCTGATTGGTTGTTAAGATCCGGGTGCCCTGAGATTTTGGAGTGGCTGGTTTTAGGGCCTGGGACAGCTGCAGAGACCGGATTTTTTTCTCAGAGTTTGTTTCAAAAGTAACATAAGAGTGTCCCATAACAAAATCAGCACCTAGACTACATGACCTAACATAGCTACATTAAAATTATCTGATTTGTATTCATACTTATTTCATACTCATTACTGTAAAACTTCAGCTGACTAAATGAATCGTCTCGTGAGAAAAAGATGAAAAACTTTGTATTGTCTTGATGAATTTGAATTTGTGTGTGTATATAAAGTTTACTTTTATTTTGAAGTCTAAAAGAAACAAAAGGTTCTCAACCTTTTTCATATCATGGACCCCTAATTTAGTCCACATTAGAGCCACAGACCCCCATTTGATGAGATTTCGTCTCTGGGACCCAAATCTGAGAATATTTTTATTGTCAGATATGATTTTGTCCAGAACTCCATGACT
This sequence comes from Centroberyx gerrardi, assembly GCF_048128805.1. NCBI lineage: Eukaryota > Metazoa > Chordata > Actinopteri > Beryciformes > Berycidae > Centroberyx > Centroberyx gerrardi. Next base: position 4,187,227 of record NC_136007.1, on the reverse strand, counting down.
ATCTGTATTGTAGGTAGAGCAATAACAGAGAAACTATGATCCAATTAGTCAGTCTTCTACATTGTTCTTGTAAATGAAATAATGAAGTTTAACAATTCATCAATTTGCTGGGGACCCCCTGGAATGCCCTCAAGGACCCCTGGTGGTCCCCGGACCCCACGTTGAGAACCACCGATATAGAGCAGAGTTTCAACTGCTGGATTCCAAAATTTACATGCCACTTAACCATTTTATTTTACCTGCCAAATTGAGTTTTGGAGTAGGGAGGAACCTTTTTTTTTTAAAAGCTGGTTTGAAATCCACCGCAGCCCCAAAACGTCGCAGCAGCATTTGTCTTAACGGTGACCCGACTTCTTCCCGGTCTTCTTCCCGCAGGCCATGGCCAGAGACGAGAAGAACTACTACCAGGACACTCCCAAGCAGATCAAGAGGAAAATCAACGAGTACAAGCGCTGCCATTCGGAGCACTTCGACGCCTTCGTGAAGTCGCTAGCCGCTCAGTAGCCAATGAGACGACACGGGGATCGAGCCCGGTGCGGACTCTGCGTCGCTTCAGAGGGGAAATGTTTCTGTTTCCTGCGCCGCCCGATTCTCCGTCCTTCCTTCTCATTCTGGTGTGGAGAATCCTGTCGGCAGCAGTGCAGGCAGACTGTGACAAAAGCCCAAAAACTTCCATCATCAGAATTACACACAAATACAGGAGGGGCCGAAAATGTGGAGGGTGAAGCCCAGATGCTGTGACACACTTATCCGTCACCATGCTGTATTATGAAGCTTATGAAGGATTTCAGGTGTTTTTGGACATTCAACTCCCGTTCATTTCCTTCGTCAAATGATTTCCTGGTTTAATGTGTTTTTCCATTTTTGTTTCCTGCATATTGTCCCGATCCCATCATTGTATATGTGCCACTTCTGTTGATTGAGGTGTAGTTTTTTTTTTTTTTATGTATCATTCAAAGACCTTGAAGCCCCATTTAGCAGATACGTTTCTTTCTAGGATGAAAAGTATTTTGGACACATAAAGTTCTGCTGTTTCACTGTCTTTCCTATGTCGTCCTGATCATCATATTCCTGACTTGGGGTCGAATGCATCTGATGGAAGTTCATTCACTTTGAATTCATCTCTGTAAAGTTTTTGTGTTGAAAATGTGTATTTGTTACACTTAAATGTGTAGAAAATGCCGTTCTTAACCCGGTTACTCAGCTAACCCGGTTTTGGGTGGATGCATGTAAACGTCAGAACTGGGTTAGAAGAACCTGGTTAAGATTGTATTCCAATTATGAGAAACCAGGTTAACATGCCTGGTTTAGTCCCATATTAAACTGGTTACTGTGGAATGGAAACATCTTACTCTTTTCACTTTTGGTTTTCACTGTCGGTACAAAAACGATGCATTATGGGTACATTTTAATGTTAAAAAACATGGGGTATGTTGAGCCACACCTTGTTTCCATACAATACAAACAAAATGAATCCTGATTATCGATTTAGGAAGAATATTAATTTCTGTGAATGGTGAGTCAAGTAAAAAAAAAAAAAAAGTTATTTTGCTATGTCAGGATGTTTATCATTGTGAACGTCATCATTCTTGTGTTTACATGGAAGTAGATACAATTTCAGGCTTTATTCTGTATTGATTTAAGGCTTTATACAATTCAATATGAGGTCGGAAACTGTGAAACAGTTTTTTCAAAATAGCTGTGGGGTAAAATGTGCCACTAGTTCCCTGGGGCAAGTTTAGCCAATGGCTCAGCTTACCCCAATCTAATTGCATGTACATCTTATTAAAATGTAGTTAATTCAAACCCATATGTGCTCAAGTGATATTGTCTAATATTACAAACTCGGATATCATGATGCTTTGAGACTACAAACACAAAACAAACTCTCTGGAGGATCAGAGAGCACAGCTGAGGAAGAGCTGGGAGGAAAGTTGATTTGATCAGCTGCAGCAGAAGAGAAAATGGAGAGAACAAAATTTAAGAGATATATTGAGAAAACTAAGTACCATGAAGAGGTTGGCACACAAACACACTGTTGTGTTGAGCCAAGTTGTGCATTATCTTTCTGAAAATAGGAGAAATTGTCACCGTGACATTGTTGAAGTAAACAAGTAATGTTGTTAGGATGTGATTCTCAGAAGAGGCAGGATGGAGAGACAGTTTGTTTGCCCCTGCAAGCTGGAAAGAACAAAAATAAAGTTTTTGAGCTGTGTACCATTGGATGTACTAAACTACTAAAACTATTAGCTACAAAAAATGCTTTAATTTCTACAGATGACCAACAACTTTTGTTATAAATCATTTTTGTTTGAAATAATGATTTATTTTTCCGTAGTAGAACAAAATATGTTTACCCTGTTCTCCGTTTACATTTTCCATTACTATTGGGAACATAATGTCTTTCCCCTGTATTACAAGAAAGCTGCTATTCCTCAGTCAAATAGGCAATATTCTGTTAGCTGGTTTATTCGTGGCAACAGAGACTCAGTCGCAGGGTATCAGAGGTTCATGTAAACAGATTAACCTGAATAACACCTAAACTGGAGTGTGGCCAATAGCCGGAAGTTGATGTTGTAATTCTGTCATATCAGTAAACACACTTGTTCAGTTTAATCTCAGAGCAGCTGAGCCTCGGGATGCTGGAACTGAACTCTGCACGCAGTTTACAGCAACATGAATGCATCACAGGTCAGTTGTGATGCATTTATGGCGGTGAGAGAAACTGGAATTTGTCATAACAAGGGACTTCGCCCCCCACTCCACCCCACCCCACCCGTTTCAGTGACCTCATTGAAACTACCAGTTCCTACTGACTCAAGCAGGCAAAAGCATGTCTTCCCTCCCACTGATATATATAATCTGTCTTTCTATCGCTGTAGTACTTGGACCCACAGACAATATTGGCTCCAGAGTCAGCTGTCGGTTGAAATGGCGAGCTCCGCTGCCTCTTGCAGCTAACAAACTGTTTGTCAAAATATCTCCAAAACAGCCAGTCTGTGAAAACAATACGGAGAGCGACCTACGTATTTCTCTCCACGGCCCAGAAAGCAGCAGCACCGCACCGTTTCCACTCTCACTTCCACACTGGATCGTCTTCTACCGAACACTAACTGTTTACAATCTGACCTGACCGTCCAGAACTAGATCACTCCGCCAGGAACCGCCTTTTCACCCCACAGCGGTCTGTGCTGCGGCAAAGAAAAATAGTTCAGCAACTTCCTGATTAGTGAAAGTAAAGCACCTACAAACGGCTTTTTTTGGAGATATTTTGACAGTTTGGACTCATTGTTAGCGGCAAGAGGCAGCGGAGCTTGTAAATGCAAAGTTTTACTTCACCCGTTGTGGGTCAAAATGAATAAGCAAGGTTCAAGAGTCTTCTGTGGATTCTTTATTCAGACATGCATGGTTCAGTTCAGTGTTCCAAACAAGCAACAAAGAAGTGACAAAGACAGGAGTTTAGGATCCACTTATATAGGTTGAAGTAAACAAAACTATAAATCTTGGCCCATAGCCAAACCTACTTGGCTCAAAACCAACCCACCAGTTCGGACTTCTAATTGCGTATCCACCTATAGAATCACTCAAAACCACACATAACCATATATAGTACACGTACACGCATACATGCACTGATTACATCATTATGGTACGAAGAGAAGAAAAGACACTCTACTCTGAGAACAAAGAACAGAGTGTGTTATTCATATAAAAAGCACAATATTCATTTTATTTCTTACAAGCTCGCTGCTTCAACTGACAGCTGCCTGGAGACAATACTGTCTGTGGGTCCAAGTCCTACAGGGATGGAGAGACTCATTATATATAGGTCCAAACTCACCGAACTTATCCTTTTAACGACTTAACAACAGAAGCGAGTTTTGACTGCTAGCGACGAACATCCTACATCACTTACTGAGACGGATCCTTCTCACAGGTGCTTAGAGAATTCAAATGGCAGCCATGAGGTCACTGGTGGAGGCGCTTAAAATAACTGACAACACTGCTTACAGTTTCTTCTACATGCACAGAGTCTTTATTATTATTTTGCTCAGCTTGTAGTCTGAAAATACATTCAACATCATGTCGCCTACGGAACATTTATGAACACTGTACACACTGGTTCAGCTGAATATGCACATGGGCCCGACTTCATGGGTCTGCATCCGTCTAGTTTCTATTTTAACACAGAATCCCTTGTCAGGAGTAGGCTATCACTGTACAAAATAAAGCAAGGGATGGGAGACATTGTGGTGAAAATGTGTCGTTTGCAACATCAAGTGTTGTAACCGGAGTGAATACAGCTTCTAAAACACTGTACAGAGAAAATGGTCTATATACATGATTTCCTCTGTGTTCCTTCAGCTATGGTGCAGCACCTCAGCAAAAAATAGATTAAATGTGAAGTAACTGTAGTCCTGATGGATAGAGCGTTTTTGTATGATTAAATATTCACAGTAAAACATCTTTAGCACTGAAACCAAGCACCAATTCTGCATGAGATTACAGAGGAAACACAGTGAGGTCAGAAAACTGGGAGTTATGGCGTTGTAAGTAAGAGGTAGTGTGCAATATGACAGCAAAAAAAAAACCCTGGTGACGAAGACACATACATATTCCACAAGCATTGCGAATAATTCGATCAAATTCATCTAACAACACCCTGCTCAGAGAATATGCAGCGGCGAATGAAACATGGCACTGGTTTGGCACACAGGCTGAACTGGTCCTCTGTGGTTTGGCAGGTCGACCTCAAGCCCAGGGCAGGAAAGTCAGACTTGAATCCATCGGCCACAGCGGCCAGTGGATCCCAAAAACTTTCACTTTCAATATTTTACCAGCCAAAATGCTTTTTAGAAGGAAACCAGCCACATGCTAAAATGTACCCACATTTGGCTGCTGTTCAGTAACCTACATCACAGTTCGGTTGTAGGCAAAGTCAACCTCTTTACTGTTTTTTTTTTTCCTCTTCAGAGAATCTGCTACACCGGTCAACAGCAAAACAATAGTTTGACCTAGTTCTCCTCTGTCGACCCTATCTGCTCTCATCAATCATTCACAGCCTCGTTTCACTGAGCGACTTGAAGTGGCCACCGAGTCACATGGCTGACCATGAAAACATCCGAACACCGAACTGAGAACACAGAGGAGCTCCACCAAGCAGACTGCAGACACATGAGACATATCAGTGATGGGTTTCATTACGCTGTTAGCCAGGTCACTCTGAAAAAGATGAATATTGCTGTTGTTGGTCGGAAAAACTCATATCTCCAAAATGTCAACTTTTCAAGAAGTAAAGGTGATGATAAACAGGCAAATTTTGAGAGCAAGGTTTCAACATCGACCTATCAGAGACAAGAAAATTGGTCAGGTGATCTGTCCTCAGCCCAAAATATTTTCAAAATGGTCCAATTGCTGCTAAATAAAACACAACTAGGAAATAACAGCTGTGATTCTTTTTATATAACATTTAATCTATCAAGCTAGCTAGCTGTCGGATGCCAGAGCCAAACATAAGCCTGTAATACAGGTTATGAAATCCCACTGGATAACCTTAATAAAATGATTAAATTATTACATATTTAGTAGAAAAGAGGAGGCTAGATGACAGTGATGGAAGCAGTTTGTTATTGCATCAAGTTTCACTCCTCCAACTGTCAGATTTGTCAGTTCCCGCTGCCCACTGCCCAGTCACTCACACTCACTGCTGGCAAAGTTTGCCCTTAAAATTTGCCTGTTTCATCGCCTTTAGAAAAACAGCCTTGAATTTAGACTGACCGCCATGCATTTATTAAATTTATCAGTTAAAAAGTATTCATAGGCCCAAGGATTATGCTTCCAGGCTGAGCGAGTCGCTCTGCCTGCCGGTCACAGCAACCCGCATTATTGACAGTGTGCTGAGAAAACACTGGCTCAGGTCTGTAAGTCTGTCAAAGTGGCGTCTCAGCAAAATCAGCTTCCTGTTCCACCAGTTGCAGAACTTTACCCGGCGTAACAAGGTCACACCGCTATAGAGGCCTATGGATTTTATCTGTGTTTGTGTTTGCATTGACGTGTTCGGTCAGCAGAGACGGGAAACACTTTCTTGTTTTCCAGCTCTGTGCTTGTGAACGGGTTCTTCTGAACGTGTCAGAGCCAGGTGTTTCATCTGAGAGGGTCTTAAAATCTCATTTGGGGTCCAGTGGGGTGAGATAATTTCACTTCTTTCAATGCATTTTAAATGGTTTTGTCTTCAAACAGATGGCCATGTCTTAAAATAGGTCAGATGATCACTCCACTTATTTGTTGATTCAAGAAAATTCTAGTAACAAATAGTTTTGAAAGAAGGGAATTTATCTCACCCTATTGGATTTTGTCACTTGTTATAAGAAAAATGCATTTTAAGACTCTATACAAGATATTTAGATATTACACTTTTGCAGTGTAAGTACTGTAATTCTGACTGATAGGAATTTAAGACAGAAATATCAATGGTCCATATGAATAAAATTAAAAAAAGTCAACCGCTAAAAACAGGAACACATGCATACATTCAAATTTAACAGTGCCGTTATCACAAAGCTTAACAGAAAGGAAAGCAATGACTTGGTCACAGAAACAGTACAGTACACACTACAATCCACTGAACCCTTGGTTACTGGGGAAATTACATTTCTGCACTAAGTCCAAACGAATAAAACTTCACATTCAGTATTCACTGTGCGTTGTAAGCAGACCTCGTCACACACACACACTGCATTAAGAAATCAGAATCTAGCTAATTCCAGTTTTGTCATTACAACAAGGGGCTTTGAAGCCAAATACTGCACATGTGCATTGAAACAACCAGGAATGGATATTTTACTGGATACTAGTCGATGTCTAGTATGTCTTCTGTCCAGACGATCGTAGAATGATCCACTGTAGGACGAAAACTGGATTGGGAGTGAATGGATTTGGGAGGAAAGATGTGGGAAGCCAGATCGCACTGCAAGCCTTGTGCTCAAAATCCTTAAAGGAATCCCTCGATGGCCAGAGAGGTTCGGTCCGCCGCTGCCAGAACTTTCTTTCCTGTGTCTTCCCTACGGTCTCCCTTCTTACCTTACATAAACAATAAAAACCTTAAAAGCCCACTTGCCCACTTTCTTTAAAGGTGCTTATGAGTAGCATTTTTAAACATCAATATATCATTGTCAATTTAACTGTGATACCTTGGTTAAATTACCTATTAAGTACCACAGAGTACCACAGAGTACCACACAAATACTATAAATCCTTATAGGAATATTATAGTAAATTTTCTAAGGGTTTCATCTTTGTCAGGAAATGTATTTATTTTTTCTTTTATTTATTATTTATTTTTTCTGGCTAAAAGTTTCCTCAGCTTTTTTTGACATTGCTTGTTGTAAACCCTTGGGTCAAAAAATAATAAATATTTAAAGCAAGAAAAACGTCATAAATTTTACTTTTTTGTAAATATATGTAAGCTGTCCAATAGCTTACATAATACAACATGCAATGTGTTTCAGTTTGATGCCAGCAGCTGAAGCAGGAGCCGTGCCCCTTGGTTTCAATATAGGACGCAAAAAATAATCACAAGCCATTTAAAAAAACGAATGGAAAACTTTCCCCCACAGGTTGACAAATGTCTCAATAAACCAACGGCATTTCAAAATGTCAAGGGGTCCCTTTAAATTCCCTCCCTTTACAGATCTCAGAAAAGCCTCGGCGTGTCTTTCTAAAACCCAGTCGATGAATTCAGCGGTCTGTGACTTGGTGCAGTGTCGCTCCCTCGGGCTTCAACCTCGCAGCACTCAAACTGATCCTCCACACACTTCTCTTAACACGTACAGAAGGTTTCCAGGAAACGGCAAAACCTGCGTTGAACGAAAATCTGCACACGCATCTAAGAAAGAACTTCACGTCTTCCGATTCATGTTTTATACATCGCCTACGTGATCTGTATTTAAATAAACCTGTCACCGGCTGACGTTAATTGCTGTGTAGGAGAGCGGTCCAAGATCTGAGTCGCTGGCATGCGGTTGCGGCTTTGAGTCACGGACTCCTTCATCCTTCTGTCCTCCTCCTCCTCCTCCTCCTCCTCCTCCTCTTTCTCCTCCTCCTTATTCTCCAGTGAGTAAGATGAGACGAGCCGGAAGAAGAGGGTGAGATGAGCTGGAGGAGGAGGAAGAGGAGGTCCTGGAAAGCCTTTGTCTCTCCCCTTCTCCTCTTCATCTTCTTCTTCTCAGATGAACTGATGCTGGTGGAGGAGGAGGAGGAGGAGAAGATCCTGGAAGGCTTCTCTCTCTCTCTCTCTCTCTCTCTCCCTTCCTCCTCTATCTTGTCCTCTTTTCCCCTCCTCTCCAGTAAGAACCAGAACAGATGAGCTGGTGGGGAAAGAGCAGCTCCATGAAGATATTCCTTCTTCTCCTTTCATCTCCTCCTCTTCCTCACAGACGAGCTGGAGGAAGGAGGAAGGAGGGAGGAAGAAGTCTTTGCAGGATTTCGTCTGTTTCTCCTCCTCTCCTCCACCTCCATCCCTCTATCCACCGCCTCTTTGTCCTCTAAGGTGAGCTGGAGGAGGAGGAGAAGAAGAAGGAGAAGGCCTTCCCAAGCTTCCCTCTGTTTCCCTTCCTCCATCTCCTCCGAGGTCTTGGCAAGCTTCCTTCTGTTTCACCTCCTCTCCTCCACCTCCATCCCTCTATCCACCGCCTCTTTGTCCTCTAAGGTGAGCTGGAGGAGGAGGAGGAGAAGGGAGGAGGAAGAAGTCTTTGCAAGCTTCCTTCTGTTTCACCTCCTCTCCTCCACCTCCGTCCCTCTATCCACCGCCTCTTTGTCCTCTATAGTGAGCTGGAGGAGGAGGAGGAGGAGGAAACCTTCCAAAGCGACCCTCTGTTGTGCCTCCTCTCCTCTTCGTCCGTCCCTCTATCCACCGCCTCTTTGTCCTCTATAGTGAGCTGGAGGAGGAGGAGGAGGAGAAAACCTTCCAAAGCGACCCTCTGTTGTGCCTCCTCTCCTCTTCTTCCATCCCTCTGTCCACCGCCTCTTTGTCCTCTATAGTGAGCTGGAGGAGGAGGAGAAGGAGGAGGAGGAAGCCTTCCAAAGCGACCCTCTGCCCCCCCCCCTCCTCCTCCTCCTCCTCCTCCTCCTCCTCCTCCTCCTCCTCCATGGCAGGAGTTCAGACGAGCTGCAGCAGCAGGTCCTGGAAGGCCTGCAGACCGTGGTAGGAGTTCCTCAGCGCTCCCTCTGAGCCCAGCTGGGCAGCCATGAGGAACAGCCTCCGCTCCTCGGCCACGGAGCCCAGGGACAAGGCCTCGTGCAGCTCCGACACGCTCACAGCGTTCGGCTTGTCCTGGGAAGAGCAGAAAAAAAACAAATCACTGGTTAAATTCAGTTTGGCTCGATCGTGGAAAAGAGAGTGACGTCTTCTTCCACCATTTTTTCAGGGTTTCAGTTTTTTGGGGGATGGAGAGCAATTCTAATTTTTTTTTTTATTATCTTTATTGCCACATTTAGCTGTAATCTGATGAGTGACATTGTCCCGATTGAGTTGGCACTGCAGTTGGTATTTTGAGGCGGACAGTGGATCGCTGTCCAGTTACTCCTGGGGTTAAACGGATGCGTCGTCATCATCATACCTTTTCTGAACTTCTATCATTATACCTTTAAAAGATTAAAAAAAAAAAAAAATCCTACCAAAAATGCTAAAACTAGAACTAAAACTGAATAAAAGCCAAACTAAAGCTAAACTTTACAAAAATTTGTAAAACGAGAAAAACAACACTAAACTACCAAACCCACACTGAAAACTAACTAAAACTAAAGTGAAACTGAAAAATTAAAAAATATATGAAAATAAAAAATAATGTCAAATCCCAAACTATAATAACCCTTACTCACTCCAATGTTTTAACTCCAAGAGCACACATACAGTACGTATAATAACTAAATAATTGCATATTGATCACACTTATCACTATGACTAGTATTAGAATTTAGACTTAACCTCTCTTGTTAAAGACCAAACCAACACCAACACCAAGACTAAAGGTAACTACATTTGGAAATTTGGAAATAGTCTGCCTTTACCTGCTTTTTGCCTTCAGAATGGCACAAACTTTCTAAAACTAATCATCAAGTTAGATACACTCACTTCATTTTTCACAGTTCAGCAATAATTGCATGGAAGCCAGTTGACTTTTTGATTTATGCTTTCAGATCCATTGATTGCTGCTGCTCTTTTGTTTTTGTTTGGTTCATTTTCTGTCCTTTTTTTGTCCTGAAATGTATTTTGGTATCATGCAGCTCTGTGTAAACATGCAGGGCTCTGCCTGGCAAAACAACAACATTATTCTACCTGGGAGTTTCCCTGTTTCAATAAAATCAAATCCATCTACACGTCAAGAATTTCATTTCAGCAAGCGTTTCATATCCATGCTGTGGACAAAAAGAAAGTGCTTTTCAAAGTTATTGGATATTTGACGTTATCAAGAAAATGTTCCATCTTGAAAAGCTTTATTTATAAAGTAAGTAAAGTAAAGGTAAGACAACCATTATCTTTCATTACACTCCACACAGTCTCAATTACAGGAGAGTGGGAGTCATATTTTCAAAAGGTGGCTGTCTCAGTTGTGATCAAAACACAAAAGTAGATCAAAGACGGAGAGCAGCTAATGGCGCCCTCCCACACAAACCATTCTGCCCATGCTGGAGTCAAGGTTAGCTCCTCGTCTCTTTTCCGACACACAGGATGTGATGTACCGCTCCTTTGTGCTGTTCAAACAGGCTGAGTGCCGATGCAGAAGCCCGGCTTGGCAGTTAGAGGAAAAGTGGAGGTGGGTGAGAGCGGGTGTCATCATCATCAGGGTGATCGAAACTGCTCCTCCCATGGCAGATAGTTTATTGAATTGGACCCACAACACCTCCAGAAGGCTCAACACTGGATTGGCCCCATCTTATATTTCCGATTTATTGTCCCAATACAAACCATCGCAGTGCCTCAGGTTTTCACTGTTGATTTCAGCACCTGTAGTGGTTGATCAATGGCCTTTGGATCCTTTAATCATTTTTAATCATGATATACAGTATAAACTGACTGGACTTTAACTGCACTATATCTGTATATACAGTATATATGTATATTTTTGGGAGAGCAATAAGCACAGATGATGATTTGTTCTTGTCCTTGCATTTTTCAAGCTGCATTTTTTTGAAGCAATATTACATTTACATGATCTTAACCAAAGTAACTCACAATGACGGCAACATTTAGCTTAAAACTCCTTGATTGCTAATATCACAAGCAACCCACAGTATAGGGAATGAAAGGATCAAAGCTACAGCACACCGACAGTAAGAGTAAGAAATATTCCTGCTTCCCTGGACAGATCATGTATAATAGAGAAGTGCTACAGTATAGGTGAAGCAATAAGAGCTGAGGAGGAAATGTCGAAATGTCTGCTAGCACTGAAAGACAACACTGTCAACGATGTCAAAGATGTTATATATTGTAAGGCTGCAATGAGTATAAAGTGCGTTAAAATATTGATGTGGATTCGGAGAGTTTATAATTAATGTTGTGTCATGCAGTTCCTGAAACTCTGACTCACTCAACAGGAGTTTCTCTTTTCTTGTTTTTAACAAGATGAGTTTCTCCTCCATCCTTTGGACATCAACGCATACCTGACATGAAGCTGTAATCTCACTGGAAGTGCTTTGAAAGGTCAGTGGCAGAGATGAGGACTCGAGTCACATGACTTGAGACTTGATGCATGAAGAGAGGACTTGAGACTTGACTCTGACTTGTACTCTGATGACTTGAAAAGGTTTCTAAAGTCTTGACTTGAGATCTTGTGTTTGTGTAAATGACTCAGATTGAAAGTGATGAGATTTGTTCCAGCAGACGACTGAATTTAAATTCTGTTTTCTGAATTTGTATGGAATGATTGAATTTATTGAAGTTGAAACTGATTATAGAAATCAAACTCATGATGCTCTTACCAAGTTTTTATCCTATTAAAACCATATTGCATTGAAAAGTCCTAGATATTTAGTTTTCTTTAAGATATTAAATTGATACTGGACTCTTGATTTGTTCTGACTTAACTTGCTGTTCTACATTTAGACTTGAGACTTGACATTAATAACATGGACTTGACTTGGACTTGACTTGGTAATCTACATTTAGACTTGAGACTTGACGTGACACTGACTGTGTAGGGTATAGCTGCAGCACCGGAGTACCTCCAAATAGGTGACGCCCACTTGGAGGTAAGGCCCCGCCCATTTGGAGGTGCTCCAGGCTGCAGCTATACATACTTGGAGTGACTTGGGACTCGAGCAAAGTTGACTCGGTCACACCTTTGGTCAGCGGTAAACTGGGTTAAAGTTCAAATGATTTGAACTTTGAGCAGAGAGCGCTGCTCCTCTCCATTGGAAAACAACGGTTCAGCAGCGCTCACCGGCTAAACGGCGTGACGTGTACCGGACGTGTACCGGACGTGACGTGTACCGGACGGCTAAACGTGTAACGGCCTTCACTGTCTTTATGTATATGTGTTAAGAAGAGACAAGCATGACAGCCGGTTTACCTGCTTGTTGCCCAGCACCACCACAGGCAGCTGAGGGTCGACCCTCAGCAGGCGGTGCAGCTCAGCTTTAGCCAATGGGAGGCGGCGCCTGTCGGAGGAATCCACCACGTACACCAGGACATGAGTCTTCCTCAGATAGTCCGACCAGTAGCGCCGCAGGTCCTCCCCGCCCCCGACTGCAGCACACAAAACACAAGCATTCACAATCATCATTATATAATATAGACTTTTTTGTGATGTGTGTTTGATCCTTGAAATTCTCTTTTTGCTTTCCCACCGCCACAGCGAGGTCAGAGGTCAGAGGTCAGAGGTCACGGTTACTCTGAAGAAACAAAAAATGCCCTCAGGGTCCTGCAATGTAATTTGAATAAATGTTTCCCCAAAATGGCATTTATTTCTCAGGTGATACATTTTGGTTAATTAAATTAAAGGAAGTAAATGTATTATTGTGAAAATTCAACCTAAAAACAAATCTGAACATCTTTAGCTGCATTTTTACATAAATCGACAAGTTTCTATAAGTTTACATGGACTGCTGCCATACAGAGATGTATGGAGATATACGTAGATACATCTTTTTATGATCAACACATATACATATACATATACATAGTATACAGATACAGACAACACATATTCAGGCATTGTATAATACATTCTTGTATAAGCAGTGCTTCTGTGTATGTATGTAATATTCTGTAAGCTATGTTTGCTGACATTACTGTATCCAATATCCAAATAAACTGATAATTGATTATGTCTATATTGACATGGAACTTTGTTTTAAATATTCTAGCCACAGGCCTCTTCTTAAAGAGAACATCGTCCTCAATGTGGCTTCCATGTTTAAATAAAGGTGTCATATCAAAGGCAGGACAAATTATTTAACACATCCTCTAATTATAGACTTCAGAGTAAATCTGATGGCCTGAAGCTGCTCTGTTAACCCAAACATCAGTTTTACCACATACATGGGAACTAGTAAGAATACATAGTGCATTCGCCGATACACAGGATGTGATGTAATGTGACTTTATTGATCCACAAACTGTACCAAACCTTAACCCCCGCCTGGATGCTAGAGGAAAGGGAAGGATACTCAGGTGACGCTTTTTCCAAGTTTCAGATAAATCTAAGGGATAAATAAATGAACAAATACATTGATAGATAAAATAAAATGGCATTTTCACCATCCTCCTTTTAAACAAATCGCCCGCACATGAATTTTAGATGTGAGCCGGAGCGAATGAAACCAGCAGTCTGGTTTCCACTGTGGGATGAAACAGTGTGAGACGGCGCTTAACCATTATTTATATCCACTCCATTTCCCCCCCGCAGGAAAATTGGTGTGATTCATTTTTTACGTCTTGTTGCCTCAAGACATGATATGTCAGCGAGGCTCTGAGCATCAAATAACTGGGCGCCGCTTCGGCCCTCATGTTTTAAACATCAGGAGTCGGTGCTGCTGAGGGGGGGGGGCTGACGGGACGGGATACCATCCACCTTGTTAACACAGCTTATGACATGCATCTGCCTTATTTTGTGGAGTGAATGATTGATTAGTTGATTGATCGTTTGATGGATTGACTGATTTGGGTTTAAAAGGACAAGAAGCAGCATAAGATGTGGTCTAACCCAGAGAACAGCATGTCCATCATTTATCTTCTTTCAGTGGAATCATATTGTGATGTTATGGTGATTTTGGGATATCGTGACGCACAATTCTGCTGTTTAAAGTGATGATTACAAGCAAATTTTATTTTAAAACTCTGACAAAATGAGGTATGGTAGGAATATCATTTGAAAATTTCTGTTTTTTTTACATCAAACGTTAGCATTCAGTTCAATGGGATGAACATTCATTTGATTATTTAACATGTGATTTTGCATAAGTGAGCCATATCATGATAGTATATATCGATATCGCAAAAAATATATGATTATCGTGATATTGCTTTCAACCATATCGCCCAGCACTACTTATTCCCAACATGGTCCTCAATGACAAACAAAAATCACACAGAATATCAACAAAATGTATAAACTACAAAGTCACAGGACAAATTCATTCAGTTATTCTCTTCTCTCTGGGGAAAGTTTCAATAGAACAATGCTTTATTTTCTACTTTCCCACTATCCGCACAAACTGACCTCCTACTATAATAATGAGTAATCCTGCTCAGCGGGCAGACGAATGTTAATTCACACTCCGACCAGTATGACTTCAAGTCCTCACCGCCTCCGACTTCCGCGCAGCGCAGCAAGTGTTCATTACCACTGGGCCTAATGGGGCATGTTGCTAGGAGACCGGGCAGCGGTGCAGGTTTGGCTGAGGTAACGTGGCAGAAATAAACACCTGTTTACTTGGGGTGGTGAGTAGAGTGTACTGAGCGGACGTGATGTTCGGCGGTGGTGAGTGCCGTGTGGTTTCTCACCTCCTGATCAGCCTCCCTCTCTACAGCTGCAGGTAGACAACCAAGTGGCCACTTTATTAGCTATACCTCGCCATTTACGGTGCAAACGGCGGTGAATCAGCAGTAGAAGTGGCTGTGAGCCAGTAGAAGCATGCAGACGGGCTCGAGAGGTTCAGTTACCGTTTACTAAATGTTAGAAAGGGCAAGATGGATGATTTAGGCGAGTTTGAATGTGGTATCGCTGGTGCCAGACGCGCCGGTTCCAGCATCTCAGAGACGTCCGACCTCCTGAGATTTCTGCGCACAATTAAGCAATATCACACAAGAGGGAGGTGCTGTTATACTGTATATCTGAGATAAGTTACGCTGTGCTGAGTACACAGGGATACCTGTGAGTACCTGTAAGTAAGCATTTCACTGCACATTATGCATGCCTGTATTACCGACCGGGCAAATTTCTAAATGGTCTCAAAGCTTAAAAATCCTTCTCTATCTCATCTGCTTCTCTTTATCTCCATCTCCTCCTTTGTGTTCAGTAGAGATTTAATAAGGGAGATCAATAAAGGGATAATGGCTTTTACCTGGATTCACCCCATCAGTGTTCTTCATGAAAAGAGTAAGTGTCCCTAATGTTTTGAACATTCGGTGTGTGTCTTTGCACTGCATTTTTGTGTGTGTTCCTGCATGTGTGTGTTATGTGTGTACTCTGAAACTCTGTGTAAGTCATCGATATGTCTCTGCATCAATGTCACTAAAACAAAGACTGGGACAATTATTGCACTTGGCAATTAAAGTATTGAGTTCCTCTTATTTTCAGAAACTTGCAGAGAAAAGGATGCTTTATGCTCACCAAACTCTAGTGTTCGAACATGAATAAATCAGCAACTGAGGGTGACACAATCTTTCAAATACATCCACAGAAACTAATTCTGAGGTCGAGTGCAGCAGTCTTGCGGTGTCTGGCTGAATAACGAGTGGTGGCGAGTCACTTGTGTTATTTTTAGTGCACTGACTGCAAAGCATGGCGCAGTGTTGTTGCAATCATTGGAAATAACTTTGTTTTCTGAGCCAACTCCACTCTGTACATAGCAACACAACATAATTGGACCCACCGCCGTACGATCAGGCTCCACATGAATTTGACTAAAATTAACATTCAGGAAAAAAAATAAAAGTCCTAGAAGCAATTTCTAAGGTTCTCTGCAGCAGTTTTAAAGGATAAGGCCGGTGTTTTTTAATGCATTTCTTACCGTCAATAAATCCTATGAAAATAACAAAATCAGCAATGAATTTGTTTTGCCAACAAGTCTCGTCCATGTAGCCGGTGCCCAATGCAGCCTCATGTCCCAGCAGACATAGAACTCCATTGTATTAAAAAAACTATTAAAAACACGTCACAGAGCCATGCCGTTGCTCTGGGCAACATATTTCATCATCACGATGCACCGGGCCCGCAGACTTTTTCCTCAAACAACTTAATAAGCCGGCTGTAAACGCGTTTTCCATCTCAGAAAAGTAGTTCCATAGCACCGAAAATAGTCCCCGGCGTAATGACGAATTTGTTCCCATTTGAATTTGATTTGGTAATAACTACAACAGCCTGACTTTTCATGGTAACAGTTAGTGATTTTTAAAATTGAAACTATGTCTTTGTGAGCTGTATTTAAAGGTTTTTAGCTTACAGTTGGAGCCAATGACTTCCGGGTTGACGGCTAAAAAACGGTACGTGGGAAGTCAGAAAGTAACGGGAGTAGAGCAAACGCATTGTTGATTTTGTTATTTTCATAGGATTTGCTGACGGTAAGCAATGCATTAAAAAACACCAGCCTTATCCTTTAAGTTTCAAGGTCGGTGATACACTGATGCTGAACGAAACCGATGGAAGTTTCTCCTCAGTGACTGAGCAATTTAACTTTCTTTCACACCCTCCAACTCACTACCACATTATCACTTCCTGCATGATTTCATTTCCTGCATCAGGACTATTTTAAATCATTTTATTCCCCTTACTTGTCTTCTTGTGCTTGTGTTGTGTTTGTTGGTGTTCTACCCTTTTTCCACCATGTGGGTTTCTGTGATTTGGACACCAATTCAATTGTTATCCATTGTGTTATCAATTGTGTTTTTATCGTTGGATGTTCTCACTGTGTTTTATGTTTTCTATGTTTTATCACTGTGCAAATTAAACAGATACTGCTTGCTACAAGGACGGGGATAAAATCACTGAGGGAGAGATTTACAATGTTAGCTTGTGATTTGCAGCTGATGGGCGATGTGCCCAAAAGTTCAGCTGCAGCCAACCTTGCTGCACTGACAAATGAAGTAGTGCGGAAACCCGAATCGACCTGGTGGTAGAAAGTGAATGGACTTCTGCTGACTTCCTTCTCAAGTTGCTGGTTGTGTGTATGCATGGTTACACAGTTTGTTTTCTTTGGTCTGAAACATGATGGAAAAGTTGACTTTGTTGCATTTTTGGATTTGGTTCACGCTGTCCAATTACAAGCGAATCAGGGCTTGTAAACAAAAGTCACATGTCTCAAAGTAGCTTTTTACTGGAGAGTTTTGGTGACCTGTCAAGCATCACGAAGCAAGCTGTGTATGATGGACTTGTCTGTCTCTTCTTCTCTGGTGTTCCTACCAGGTAAGAACACATGAAGAAGTAGCTGAATGTGAGCATCAGTCCAGACTGCGGTTTGCCTTCTTTCTAAGCATGAGGAACTGCTGGCTATCAGATATCAACATCTGTCACCTTATACCCACAAACCCTTGCGTTTTGGGGTTATTTCCTGTATTTAGTTTGGATTACATTCTCACTCTCAACAAACCACACTGCAGTTCTCTTATTTTTACAAGTAGACTGGACTAATGCAACACCCTTTTTACCAGCCTCCCAAAAAAGTCCTAAAGAGAGGCTTCAGCTTATCCAAAACTCTGCAGCTAGACTTTTAACAAAAACAAGGAAGCGAGAGCATATCACTCCGGTTTTAGCTGCATTGCACTGGCTCCCAGTGTCCTTTAAAATTGATTTTAAAGTTCTTTTACTTGTATACAAAGCTCTCAATGGCTTAGGACCAGCCTACATTACAGAATCCCTGCTGTTCTACATTCCATCAAGAGCCCTCAGGTCTTCTACTGCCGGTTTGTTAGAAGTACAAAACCCCACTCAGAAGAAGATTGGGGATGCAGCCTTTTTTAACTCTGCTCCTAAACTGTGGAACACCCTGCCAAAGAATATTAGAGAGGCGGGCTCTGTAAGCATTTTCAAACGACTGCTTAAAACTTATCTTTTCAGCTTAGCTTTTAAATAGCCTTCATTTGAACTGTTTCTGTTCTGGATCCCAACAGAGCTGACACGGGCAAGTACGAATTTTCATTGGTCTTGTCCGGGTAATGCTTACTCGCACGAGTGAACACTATATGTGGGGGGGGGGGGGGGGGGGGGGGGGGGGGGGCAGAGCTTTACCCTGTATGATCCTCATCCATCTGTGGATGGTGAGGTTTTTGACCAAGAGGAGAATCTATGATCCTCGTCCGCCTGAGGCAGTGAGATCTGACGTTAATATCAGATCAAGAGTAGAATCAGAAAGGACAGGGGAAAAGAAAATTAAAGAAAAACATATGGGTTCACTCACAATGTGCATCTAAAAGTGGGAGTATTTGTTGTGTTCTTTTATCTTTCTATTTTACTTGATTTGATTCTTTTAATGCAATGCATTTCGCTTGTTCTTTTATATGAATTTTATTTTTTTATGTCTTTTATCTGCCTTTTATTGATATAAAGCACTTTGAGCTGCATGTTGTGTATGAAAGGTGTACAAATAAAGGTTATTATTATTATTATTATTATTATTATTATTATTATTTCTAGGTGTCTACGAGCAGTTATTGATGTCACCCGACTTCAAATGCCATTGTTCTTACCCAAACCAACTGAACTAAAAGAGTAAATATTCCAAACTCCAAATAAACCACGAAATATTCTTGGATTGCCCTCAGATTGTACTAACATAGTGGTTGCAGTTGGCAGATAATCAGCTAACATCTCATCTTTCCGACCAGTCTCCACTGTATGCTATCTGATAAAACATAAATGGCTTCAGGACTCCACAAAGAGTCGGCGGCGTTTGATTTGGAATGATTAAAGGAGTCTTACTCTCAAGGAAGTCGAGCTGGCAGGCGGGGGCGTTGAGGCTCATGAAGTTGAAGCCGCGGGTGGGCCGGCAGCGGCCCCTCCTCCCCGCCGGCTCGCCGGGCGCCAGGCCCTGCAGCATGCTGCTCTTCCCGGCCCCGTCCAGACCGAGGACCAGGACCTGACGCTTCCCCCGCTCCTCCTCCTCCTGCAGCCGGACAACAGAGAGGTACAGTTAGATCTCCAGAAATATCAGAAATGTAAACTGTGGGCAAAAATGGAAGAATTCCTGTTCATTCATTAATGTTTAAATTGGGTTATTTGCTCAGTTTTAAGAGGGGTAGCAGGGATAGGGTGCATAGTTTGATGCTACGACACATTGCATTGACCACGCTGACATACTGTTGAATCAGAACACATTGGTTTTGGGACAAACAGTATTTGGAATTAACAGAGGACTTTCAGGTGATGTAACACAAACTGTCGGCCATATTGGAGGTCCTCGGCTCTTGGGCAGAACATCTGGTTACATTTCTCAACGAACGACTATAGAGTCTCAACTGAATTCAACAGATATGCTGTTTTGACTAGGACCTGAATTTAACACAGTTAGCTAGCTATCTAACGAGCTAATTTAGCAAAGCAACTGATGTTAATGTTAACATGAAACTACTAGCCACTGCTAACACTAGCTTCTACTATATAGATACGTTAGTGTGCAAATTAAATGTGTTAACAGCAGGACAGTGATAGTTAGCTGAGCAGATATGGTTAGCTAGCTAACAAGCTGACATTATCTAAACACTAAATTGATAAGATGTATCAGTGGCAAATGAAGTGTTAAGGTTAACTCAGCTGACTCTTTTCTAGCTACAACTTGTGCTTCAAATGGAGTAGTGACTAGCATCAGAGGGGCTTGGACTAAACAGTTTCCTGTGTCACAGTAACCTAAATTTAGAACCAAATCTATCTTATCAGACTATTAACTTTTACTGATAACATTATTGAAAGAACCTACAGCCACACCCCGACAATCTTTTTCAGGTACCTCTAGTAGTTGTTATATATTTAGACATTATTTGCACACAGCCAATTCTCCACTGGACCTCCATGATGGTTGGTGGAGCCTGTTAGCACAACTGCAAAGCCTCTATACACAAGATAGATTTTTACATTTTACATTTAGCTAATGGTAGGATAAGCGTTATCTCTAAAACTACAAGCAATCAATGGTAAGGAGTGCAAAGATCAGACCCGGTGCCCAGGCAATATTTCTGTTGGGTTGGGTAGTTGGGTGTGTGTGTGTGTGTGTGTGTGTCTGATTTCCCTCCCCTTTGCTTGCTATTTTTGTGTGTTTTTGGGTGATCACATCCTTGAGACATGTACACACATTACACAGGTGTATAAAAAAAAAATTAACATGCACTCACACACACATTAACACACAGAAAATACATTCCATTCATTCTAGGAGTCTAATTCCAACATGAGATGTCCAATCATATGAAAATAGTGATACAAAATGATTGATTGTACAAAATGTACCCAAATCCTGGTACTTCTTAAAGGTTAGTATGCACCTTAAGTTCTTGGCTGACACTTTTACAGACTGGATAATCCAAACTGCATGTATTACGGACTTGGGAAATGGACTCTTGGTGTACAAAAGGTATCTCATAATGTTCAGGAATACTGATCAGTGATAAAAAAAACAACAAATCCTCCAGTGATAAAAAAAAAAACCTCCTCAGCTGCAAGAGATTTTGCATCAACAAAAGCCCTCATCCCTTTTCTTTGGCATCACAGCTTTATTCGATGGTACAAAGGTGAGATTCCCAGGGACGACTGGAGAGAAAGACACTGACATACAACAAAGGTCATGATGAGCCACATTCAAACCTGCAGTGTTGTAAATATTCTGTGTGAGCACTTTACGCTTGTGAAACACCGGGGCGCCGCAATCCTTCTGAGATCCTCCGCATGTCAGTCATCTCCTTTTAAAAGTCACACAAGGTTAGTCTTCATTCATACCATGTGCACAAGTGCAGCCGCCGTCCTTTGGAGGTTAATTAGCAATTCATATCAGCCCTTTAACAGGGAGAGAGGGATGTGAAGGGATTGTTGCATCAGGTTTTGCTCGCCGATTGAAAATGTCCTCCTTCGCTTCGCTTTGTCGATGGGCAAGGCCGAACGACGAATTTAGTTGTTTTCAAAATCCCACTCCAAGGATCAGTTCCAAGGACTCTTATTTCAATATTTAGTTCAGTTCAGTTCTTTATTGTCCCACAAGGGGAAATTCATTTTGCAGCAAGGCACAATAAAAACAATAAGAACACAATGCCACGTACTGCAGTACAAATAAAGACAATTCTTGATTCTTTTAATGCAATGCATCTTGCTTGTTCTTTTATATGAATTTTATCTTTTTATCTGTCTTTTATCTGCCTTTTATTGATGTAAAGCACTTTGAGCTGCATGTTGTGTATGAAAGGTGCTATACAAATAAAGGTTATTATTATTATAATTCCATATAATAGAGTCCTTACAACAAAATAAAGTGCTAAAGTGTGCAAAAACGCAGAAGTAGAAACTGCAACATTTACATTGTGTGCAAATTAAGCAAGGAAAATGTATATCTATTTATATATATATATTTATGAGATGATATATAAAAACTGCACTGTAATTGCCCTATAATTGTTTATGGAGGAAGCCAAGTGATGATATTTTGATTTTTTTATGGCAGTAGGGTTAATCATTGATCACTGCTGAATAAATGCAGAGGATGTAAAAAAAAAAAGCCTTTTGGTGAATGCATTGGGAGTACAGTACTTCATTTTTAGCATTTACTCAAGTAGAAGTACTGTTACTTTGCTGATATTCTACTTAAGTAGAAGTAAAAGTACTGGTATAAGAATGTAAACATTTAAAATGTCCTCAGAGTAAAAGTTACTGAGTGACTTTTTAGAAAAGAGAACGTTGTTAGCTGTGATCTTTTCCACGTGAGAGAGGACAGAGTTCAAACTAGATTCTTTGGAAGATGTCAGAAATATAAACTGGGTTGATGTGTATGCTACTCAGGACCCAGAGGCTTCTTTTTATGAACATCTTTATGAGGATTGTTGACAAACATGCTCCCATGAAGAAGTGTACTGCCAAATCCAGACCGGCTCCATGGTTGAATGAGTCTTTAAAAGACCTCATGAAAAAGAGAGATGAAGCCAAATCTACATTAGCAAAGTCAGGCTCTGTGGACGACAGACCAAAATATTGTCAATTGAGAAACCAAGTGACAAAACTGAATAAAAGAATGACAAAGGAATATTATAAAAAAAAAGAATAAATGCCGTAAAAAACAAGATGGTAGAGAACTCTGGAGAACCTTAAATGAAATAATGGGGAGAAAGGAAACCGGAAGCCCTTCTTTTGTGGAATCGGATGGCAGGTTTTTAACCAAACCATTTGATATAGCCAATTATTTTAATGATTTTTTTGTAAACAGGGTCAATGCACTAAGGCAGAATATGGGCAGCATTGATTCCAATACTCTTGAACTTACAAGAAACAATATAATGCTTAGTAAAAGTTGTACATTTCAATTTAACAGTGTGGACGAGAGTGAAGTAAGGAAGTTGTTGAAGGCCCTTCCTGAACATGGCTCAGTGGGACAGTAAGGTACTTTGTCTCACAGCTGACTACATTTCTGGTCCCATATCTCATATATTAAATAAATGTCTAATGGATGGTATATTTCCTAGTATCTGGAAAGAAAGGGCAAAATAATTCCCTTACCTAAAGATGGCAGATTAACATTTACTGGGCAGAACAGCAGACCCATCACTATTCTCCCAGTACTCAGTAAACTGATAGAGAGAATAGTCCATTCGCAAATACAAGATTACTTTGACTGTAATGGTTTAAATACAAGATTTCAACACGACTACTCCACTTGTCGACTGGTTAAAGGAGAGGGATAACTCTAAGATGACAGGTGCAGTGTTACTGGCATTTGATGTTATAGATCATGATCTTTTAATTGGTAAACTAAAATGCTATGGATTTAGACCTAAACGCCATCTCATTTATGAAGAGTTACCTTTCATGCAGAACACAAAGGGTGTATTACAATGGCAGCGTGTCTAACTGTAAAGGGCTAGACTGTGGCCTGTCGCAGGGTAGCTGTCTTGGACCACTCCTGTACTCCATCTTTACAAATGACTCTGCCATCTGTTTTGCGAAAGTAGAAGTATACAAATGTACGCCGACGATTCTACACTGTATTATGCAGCAAATACTAGTGGAGAGCTAGAAAAAAGTTGTATCTTTCGAGTTAAATTTGGTCTTTGATTGGATAAAACTAAATAAGTTGGTACTAAACATCTCAAAGACCAAATCCATTATTCTGGGATCTAGTCATAAACTGTCATCTATGCCTACACTGAGTCTGTACTTGTCTGGTGAACCTATACAACAGGCGGATAAGGTTAAATTACTGGGTGTAATAACAGATAGTCGACTGTCATGGGTAGAACACATTGACACGACTGTTAGGAAAATGGGCAACGGCATCTCTATGGCAAGAAAATGCCTTCCTTATGTTCCAGCACACATTCTGGGGCAAGTAGTTAAATCTTTCATTTTAAGCCACCTGGAATATTGCTCACCTGTATGGTCATCTGCATCAAAAAGTGTACTGAGGAAACTACAAATTGCCCAGAACAGAGCTGCTAGACTAGTCTTACACTGCCCCATAAGAACGAACACAGACAGCACGCATCGTAAACTCTTACGGTTACCAGGAGAGAAAAGGCTTGCCTTAAGCACAGTCACATTCTTCAGCAATAACATTTATTCCACTAAACCCGAGTTCTTACACAGTCACATTATCAAATGTAGTAACAGCAGGTGATGGCCAAATCATGTTACCTTGCCCAAAATCAAATGCCTTAAAAAAGACAGTCATTTATCGTGCCATCAATCATTGGAATAGCTGCCCCATTTATATGCGTCAATCTAATAGCAAGTCCTCATTTAAATACCATTGAAGAATGCGTTACTTAAGCAGCTGATCAATAGTCCAGTGTTGGTCATGTATAGCGTCTTGTTCTTGTTCCCTGGTGATGGCTCCTGAGACTAATTCATGAGAGTAATTCATGAGACTAACTCTGAGACTAATTCATGAGACTAATTCATGAGACTAATTCTGAGACTAATTCTGAGACTAATTCATCCTCACCCCACCTTCTACTCATTGGGTAAGCAGAGTCACAAATGAATGTTTGAGAAAATTTGAATGACCACTTTCTTAATGTAACACAATTAGAGGTGCACATGTGATGAACATTAACGTAACACAAATGTGATGTTGTATATGTACATGATGAATAAGATGTACTGGATTCGGGACCCGCAGGAAGACTAGCTGGTCCCATGGGCATCAGCTAATGGGGATCCTTTTAAATAAATAAATTCTTTTAACTGGAAACGTTAGAAATTACAAAATAAAGCACAGAAGTGTGGGAACCAAACCCCGAACCCCCACAGTGTTTAGAGCCTCTCTCTGTCTCTCCTCTGTGGAGAGAGAGAGTTTTCCCTCTTCTCGAGGCTTAACGTATCAGTGTGGACTTTGGGCTTGTGGTCAACTCCTGCATACTTCCCCTCCTTTCCTTCAGACGTCTGACTGGATCTTGCCCTGTTCCAACATTACGTGGAGATTTTTTTTTTTAGAATCTAATCGAATCTAATCCATTTTTACCAGTCCAAACATTCCATACTGTGTTTTTTTTAAAAGTTCAAAAGTTTGGATGTTTTTCATTCTCTTAAAGCCATTTTGATCTAAAGGCTTAAATGCTTGAAATTAGTTTCTTAGACAAATATAAATAGTGAAGTTGATCCTATGTATGAATTTCTTTCCAAAGCCTTTTGCCTTTCCATCAAGGCAAAGGGCGACTACTTTAAAGAATCTAAAATATAAGATAGTTTTGATTTGTTTAACACTTTTTTGGTCACTGCATAATTCCATTTGTGTTATTTCATAGTTTTGATGTCTTTACTATTATTCTAAAATGTGGAAAATAGTAAAAATAAAGAAAAAGTGTGTATTTTCAGGATATGTAGCCTACGTTTGCCAGTTAGTACGCCAACACAAATTTGCCAGAGTTTTAAATGCAGTCTGGCGCAATGTCCTTATGGAACGGCTGATCAACGGTTCGGTACTTTATGAAACTGCCATCAAGTGAACTCTCTGGGCGGTGGACAAACTTTCCTAACATGTAAATCTTTAAAGGAGAGAGACGCTGATGAAACAGCAGTCAAAGAACCTGACAATAAATGAATAACAGTGTTTGTCCTCCCAAAAATGTCTAGTGCTTGCTGAATTTATGCTACCATCAAATATTCAATCAGATAATATAACCTGTGTGCTGTTTCTTTAGAATAGCCTATTTGGTTAATCTAACACAGCAGTATATCTCTTGACTGAATTCATTGCCACCTGCATAATTACTCTTTTATTTTTTTTTCTGTCTAACTCCCTCTCCTATCCGTGTCTGTGTGTGTTGTGTGAGTCCATCGGGAACATGGAGTGCCAGTTTAATAGCAAGAGACCACATGTCTCCTCGGATAGATGTGGAGTCTCCTTGTCTTCATCGCCCCCCAGCCAATAGTATAAGTTCTCCATTGCAGGCCTGATGACTTCATTGCACCACACACCAAAGCTAGTATAGATGGTCAATTATTTTTGACTCTAATAATTGAAATGGTTGCCTCCTTGATGAAATTAATTTATGTTTTGAACATCAGCAATATCTCCTAGTATCTTTAATTCACTGTAGAAATTCAAAATGTAATACTTAATGATTTGCTGATACTGGCCGATACACACGCCAACATGTCAATAAAGAGGAGTACCGGCACTTATTTTTTTCCACTTTATTTCCATGTTATGCCAATGCACTAGCCATTTATCTCATGCACTCTTTGTCAGTTCAGACACCTTTTTACACGTGGACATTTTTTTATCGTAAACGCTATTCAGATGTTTCTCATGAAATAATAAAGCGATACTGTATTGATCCGCAGAAGGAAATTCTCCTTTTGCTTGCCCTCTGCACAGGGACTGCTGGATCACACAGGGATTTAACATCTTGCTCAAGGACACTCCAGCGGGGCGGAAAGGCGTGCCGACACACGGGGGGGGGGGGGGGGGGGGGCTTCGAACCTGCGTCACCCCGACACCCTGCTGTCGCCGTCAAGCCAAAGCGCTAAAGCCAGTTAGTCTGCGGCGCTGGATATCAAAGCCTGGTGGGATATTTTATGTGGGAAAGAAGACCAGCTGGGAGAATCAGAGTAGTTGGATGTTGGATCTACCTGCAAGGTGCCCTTCAGCAACACACTGAACCTCCAGATCCTCCGGCGGAGCTGCTCAGAGGGTTTAAAGGGAAAATCCACCTTCAGATACTCTGTCAGATATCTTCAGTCTGTGAGGTTCAATGCGCTCCAGGAGTTATTTTGTGATGAAGTGTTGTATTTTTTTGTTTCCTTTTCGTTGTGCCCACTTTCCCCTCAATCTGCCTCGCTACATCAACTTCACTTGGTGATTTCCTACATTTCCCCACATTCTCCCCTTTCAACAACCCCCCAGGGGAACGAGCGGGAACTTGTTGCATTCAGTTGTTGGTGGGTGAAGGGAGCGATAACGATGAGCAATAGCACAGTAAGAGCAAGAGAGCGAAAGGTTATTCCAGACTAGAAAAAGTGAGAGTCTGAACCTGTCTTGATGCTGCATTGCATTCTGGTCTCTCTCCTGCTCCTGTGGGTGGAGAAATTGGTTTGCCTGCCCTGCTAAATTGGGGGTCCTTGATATGAAAAAGGTTGAGTATCACCGCTCTAGCACCTCTGTCACAGGAATGTCGTCTCGGCTCTGTGGCTCTGACCTTTGACCGCCTTGCTGCTGGCTGCTTGTAATGCTGATATAAGAGCTGAAGCTTATTCTACTGTTAAAATGATTGCCACTCTGGGTAAAGGAATCACCAACGCCTAGGATGTAAATGTGATGTAAGCATGTGTAGCCCTGCCACTTGGAAATAAACACGTTGTTAGTCAACTTCTCCGGGTAAAAAAAACGGTTTAAAATTCCTGCGTTTCAAGACGGAAGACAGTTGTGATTTGTCTCCCAGGCTGAAAGTGTTTCAGTCGGTGTTGCAGCGAGCCAGCAGCAGACAGACAACATTATCCTCTAAAGACAGGCTGAACAAGATAAAGCAGGCTAAGCCCATTACAGACTGCTGCTGATTGAATCAGGGAAACAAGATTAGACACATGCAGATGGATTGTATTGAGAGATCCAGGCTGCGGTGCTGCTGCTGCTGCTGCTGCTGCTGCTGCTGCGTTAATCGTTCATTAAGGCAGCTTGATTTTTCTGTTTTGTTTTGTTTCTGATCTGGACACTAAAATCCAATCTAATCTTCTGATGGAACTGTTCCGCATCGTCGTATTATCGCTATTATTTAGAAATGGAAATTACAAATCTTTTGCAGGTTCTGGAAAACCATTTTATCATCATCACCATCACCATCATCTTCATTGTCATCCTCATCCTCTCCATCATCATCATAATCTTCTTTTTCATCAACATCATAATCATCTTCATCCTCTCCATCATCATCACAGTCTTCTTTTTTATCAACATTATGATCATCCGCATCATCACCGTCTTCTTCATCACCACCGTCGTCATTATATTACATCTTTTTTTATCATCATCACCACCATCATTATCATCATCTTCATCATCCCCACTATCATCCCAAACATCATCATCATCAACATCATCGCAACCATCATCTTCTTCTTCATCACCATCATCATCACCATTACCATCTTCTTCTTCTTCTTCATCACCCCCATTGCTAAATCTTTTCCTTAATCATCACCACCACCATCATCATCATCTTCTTCTTCATCAACATCATCACCACCATTATCATCTTCTTCATCATTACCACCATCATCACCACCATTATCACCTTATTCTTCTTCATCATCATCATCATCATCATCATCACCATCATCATCATAATTCATCAGTAATCTCCTGACTGTTCTAAACCTCCTCAGTCAGTCAGCCAGGTGTAAAAACAGTCTCATGATCTGCTGCGTGTCTAGACACTGAAGATCTGAGCTGCTCGTCCAACTTGAACACTTGAGGGAAGAAAAAAAAAAAAAACAAAAAAAAACAGAAAACACGCCGCGTCTCACCTCGTTGATCGTGCAGTATTCCGCCTCGGGGGACCATACCCGCCTCTTGTAGAAGTAATTCAAGGCGATGAAGAGCGCGGAGCCGAGCGCAGCCACCGCGGCGGTCAGGGCGATGGAGATGTGCCGGAGGAGAACCATGTGTGGACCGCGCTGCTCGGCGACTGCTACCGGGACCGGGGCGTCTCTCTCCCCCGGGAAACACTTCTTCCTGGACGCCGACAGTGTTGTGACTTGACTGCCGCTTCCTTCTTCTTCTTCTTCTTCTTCTTCTTCTTCTTCTGCTGCCGCTGCTGTGTGTGTGTGTGAGTGTGAGTGTGTGTGTGTGCGCTCTCCAGGCTGGACAGCCTGCATGTGACCAGCTCTCTCCGGTTGTTTTCGTCTAATAAAACGCGCAAGAGAAAAACGCTGCGTTCAGGTGCTGCTCGTAAACTGTCAATTCCGAGATACTCAAGTCGGAAGTATTCGAGTGCTTTAGGGTGGAGAAAGCAAAACCCTAGACCAGTGGTTCTCAACCTTTTTCATATCAAGGACCCCTAATTTAGTCCACATTAGAGCCACGGACCCCCATTTGATGAGATTTTGTCTCTCAGACCCAAATCTGAGAATATTTTTATTGTTAGATCTGATTTTGTCCAGAATTCCATGACTGTCTGTTTTGTAGGTAGAGAGATAACAGTGAAACTATGATCAAAATAGTCATTCTTCTACATTCTCTAATTGTTCTTGTAAATGAAATAATTGTATTTACCTTTATTTATTCAAGGTGGTCAACTGAGAGCGGATGCCTTCTTTTACAATGACGCCCTGATACAATACATCGATAATGAAGTTTAACAATTCATCAATTTGCTGGGGACCCCCTGGAATGCCCTCAAGGACCCCTGTTGGCCCCGGACCGCACGTTGAGAACCACTGCCCTAGACTCTGACAATGATTAACTTTATCCATTAAGTCCTGATAGTAAACGTGTAGCGCTTTTTAAAATAGAGTTTGCAAAGTGCTTTGGCAATCAAATATAAGTAGCCTAAACACCATGCTCAAGCTCAAACAAGAAGGCATCATATAGGCTATTTATAAAAAAGAAAGGAAAAAGAAGATAAGAATAGAGGGTGAAAACAATATAACAGAGATAAATAGCTGAGTCCTTGTGTCTAAAGAACACTGGTCACCAGTTTTAGTCAAAACAGTCTGTTGGGTCTTTTGCTGCTTTCAAATGTTCCTTAAGTAACCGAGACTTTGACATGCAGGAGGTGGCCGAGTTTCATATTAACTCATTAAAACAGCTTTGGAAACTGTTTTGAACTGATATCAGAAAGATATTTAGGTCCTTATTTCACAAAACAGTACGATCAAAACATCAAAATGTTTGCTGGGAAACTCCTACTCCTACTTTTTGGTGGCCTTTCTGTGTGGAGTTTGCTGCACCGGCAGAATGAAGCATCGGGCATGTGATTGATGTTTTCACTAAAATATTAAAACCCAATCTGTCAAAGAAAGAGTGAAAATAGAATCATACAAAAATAGCCTAATCATTTGCAATGCCTGACAATAACATATAATAGCCTACTATCATACATATTTTACCATAATTTTTTAGCTGCTAAGTGGATAATTAGCTGATATACTCTGCGCCCCCTAAACGTTGAATGTCGGCAAATGTCTGTTTACCACTGTTTTTTCAATAGGGTCTCCTTTTTTTTTGCGCTCAAGTCGTAATTAATTGTGATATTTCCCGACAGCACTGGAAGGCATCAGGAGCACCCCGCCCGCCGTCGGGCTGCCGCGGTTCCTCTTGGGCAAACAAGCAGGCCAGGACGAAGTGACTGGAGTTGAAATGAGGTGAAATGCATCTGGTGGAGCTTTTCAGGTCGACATGCCAAACAAAATTTGATTCAAGTTATGGATTAACAGATCAGTCATGGGAATCAGACCAACTCAGACTGATGATGAGGATGTTCCCCTCACAGCTGCTGTCCTTACTTTTGACACAGAGGCACTGTTTCTATTTGCATTAGAAATGAGACCTTGTCCTTGAGTTATCTGAGTTATCTTATTGAGTCTCTCCAGTCTTTGAAACAGATGCTGAGCCTGGTTTGAACTGTAGCCCTTTATCTGGAGAGAGGAAGCTTTCTGAAAAGAAAAAAAAAAACTCTTTTAAAGCTGACGTCTGATTTCTTCACATTCTCGTAGCTTATGTTTGTGAAAGCACACAGACTGAGAAATAGGAAACAAAAATGAAAACCACAACAACAAAAACTAGATCAATTGAGTTGAAGGCATATAAGTAGAAGAGAGGCAAAAGCGAATGTCATCCCCCACCACCAGTGATGCAGGCAGTCCTGCGGCCAATCAGCAACAAGATGCATCGTCCCTCCAAGGTTCAGCAAAATCAAACCGGCGGTGCGGCTGTTACGGCCTTTCAAAGTTAGACCTTTAATTAAGATGTTTTTTAACACCAGATCCAGTGATGAAATGCATCGTCCCTCCAAGTTTTGTAAAAATCGGTCCAGTAGAGTGTGAGATATTACATTTGAGTTTAAAATTTTGACATTATAGCACCCTCATTAGGCCAATCTGTGTCATTTTTCTAAACATCAGACCGCGGTGCCAAGATGCATCATCCTTTAAAGTTTCATCAAAATCAAATTAGCGGTGTCTCCGATATCATGTTTGAGTTTTAAAACAAATTGCCTTTTAATGACGGTGCCCTCATTAGCCCAGTCAGTGTAATTTGTAAGAATAGCTGTATAACAAATTTGATGTCAATGGGACTTTTGATGTTGGAGCTCAAATTTTAACCTTTAATTACAGCGCCCCCATCAGGCCAATCAGTGTCATTTAATTAAATGCCAGAACACATCACAAGATGCATCATCAAGTTTCAAGTTTCATCAGAATTAGACCAGTGGCACCTGAGATATAACTCATATTACAAAACCAATACAACTGACCTCAGATCAGTCTCCACTGCCCTCATGACATGTTTACCCAGCAAGAGGAAATATGGCCATGGAAAACAATTCAGACATCAAGCAGCATGAGACTCTGACCTCAGGAGGGCGCTGTGGACCTGACAGTTTGTTGTCTGGACAAACACAGAGCTTCACATCATGTGGAGCCTGTCCCCAGTGGGAATTCACTATAATATCCCCAAGTTCCTATAGGAACTTACAGCTTGTCTGTGATACTCAATAGTGAGTTTATAATGCCCTTATCCTGCTTTATGGTATTTTTGTAAGACCCCCCTCGGTATTACTATATGATTTTCTGTCATATACTGTTTTTTGACCCATAGTAGCTGCATGCTATGTTTAAGTCTTACCATTATGTTTTTCTTTCCCATCTCATTTATATGGTGTGATTGATGTATGTTGTCTGTCTGCAACATCTGTATCTGTCTTGATGCTGCTTCCTTGGCCCGGTCCAACTTCAAAAGGAGATTTTGGATCTCAGTGGGAGTATTACAATCATTTCACATTCAAAAGTTTGAAATAGTCCATGGTTTGGGGTAAAAAAAAAAAAATCTTAATTTATGAAGCACTTTTCAAAACAAAGTTACACAGTGCTTTGCAAACAAGAAAAACAACTAATAACATAGATCAGATCAAAGAGATGAGGTAAAACAGTAGAAAATGGGTCCAGCGAAAGGGTTAAAACAAATGGAATAAATTAAATAAAAAATAAACAGGGAAACAAGGATAAAATCAGTGAATACCAAAGATTAGAGAAAAGTAAAGTTTTGAGAAGTGATTTAACAGGACTGCTATTGTCCAGCCTTTGGCAATAATAATTGTGCCTCAGCTATGCTTTAAAATAGACTTTTACAGGCTAGTAGACATCCTGCCAAGTTGTCTGGTATAATTTTTGTGTTTGAGTCTTTGTGATGTTTTGGTAGTCCTAAATACAGTGCATTATGTTGCATCTTGCATAGACCCATACAGGTAAGAATATATGCTGTGAAAAGGATATATTGGAGAAAAAAAAAAGTAATTTACTACAGATTCCTCCTTAAATGTACTCTTTTTTTTTATTTTAATTCTGTGGCTTTGTATCACTCCAAAATGCTGCAACAAGTGTTTGTCAATTAGGCTTTTATTTTGAATGAATGAATGAATGAACGAATAAATAAATAAATAAATAAAAATAATTCTGCCTTGCTTGACGCTGCATTTCTTACCAAAATCCTTGCAATATATTTTTTATTTTGGAAATTGCAACCGGAAGTCCTATTTTTCTGGCTAGCTTGACCTTTGTCGATAGGGATTTTATTTTGAAATTTTTCACCGGAAGTCAAAGTTTGTATTCTGTCTAGCTTGACAACAGTCGACCGGCCGAAGTGTTCGGGACTGAGGAGAGACTTTACCGCCGCTGCTGCTTCCCTCCTTCCATGGTGAAAACGGATAATTTAACGAAATAACGGATAAATTCCGCACGGATTTACCGGATTTTAACGGCTGTGGAATCGCTCACTACTATTTCATCCCAGCGGCGTTCAGACTGTTTGCTACCCTGCTGCTGGCGGCTAGCATCGGTTACTGCTGCTAAACATGGTGGCCTGTAGGCAACAAGAAGAAACGAGCCCAGTTTGGGGATTTTAAAAGATTTTTAGAAATATTTTGGGTGCCGTGTTGTGAAACGTTGCTGCACAATTACTCCTCGATGCTTTCCTCCTGTTGTTTTGGAGGATTGGATGCTTCGAGGTGAGCCTGCCTTTCTGTTTACGTTGAACAGAAAACCAGCAAACCAGCAGCATTCGTGTTTTGTGGACCGTGGATAACTGAAGTTACTTGAAAAGTTGTCACCAGCCAACATAAAAGTTTTCCATCCATTTTGAAAAAGTTGCAAAGCATGTGCACATAATTGCAAAAAAGAAGTGAAATAGTTACAAAATTTTGTTTTAGCACAGTTTTATTTTATTATGGATGACTCGCTGCTCAATTTGGAATGAATTGGTGTGCAAGTGCAACCTGCTGAAAGTATTTTCTCAGACAGAATAAGCTTTTTTTTTTTTTTTTTTTTTTTTTTTTTTTTTATAACAGTTTCCCCCTTGACATTTGACCCATTGTGAATTTGTGGATTATTATGGATTGTGTGGATTATTATGGCTTAATCCAGACCGCGCCAGGCCGGGAATTTTGGGAATAATTTGCCGATGATGATGACGGAGAAAAGCGACGGTTTCCCTTCGATAGGATTTTGAGCAGAGAGGGATTAATTACATGGAGACTCGCCTGACATGCCGAGGAAGGAGTTGCCACTACCTGAAGGTTGGGAGGAAGCCAGAGACTTTGATGGGAAAGTCTATTACATTGACCACATCAACCAGGCCACGAGCTGGATTGACCCCAGAGACAGGTAGGGCTGTGTGTGTGTGTGTGTGTGTGTGTGTGTGAGAGAGAAAAGGTGGATGACCTATGACCTTAACCTGGTGGTAGGCTGATCATGAAGCAGCTACCACAAATATAAAGGAAAAAAATCAACTATACTCTCAGAAAAACATTATTTAGACTCTACATATAGACAGTAAGGATGCATATCACCATACACATAGACAGTAACTGTACATATCACCCTGCAAATACAGTAGAATATACATATTATTGTGCACACATCATCATTGATGTTGTGATAATTTAATAAAAAGGACAAACTCTCTTATCCAGTTGGTGATCAAGGCAAATAAGCCACTAATATAAACAAAAATCAATCAAACACGTCAAAATGTGCTAATTTGTGTGCTTTTTCCCCCTTAAAAGACCCTAAATCCATGTAAATGAGGTAAGTTTGATACTACTTAAGGATGTGTATGGTGAATTTAGGTCATAATATTCAGCCTGAACAGGTGGGTAAACTCTCATTTTGAGGGCAGGTGGATGAATGTTGCCTTAACACCAACAGCAACACCAACTAATCACCATCTAGGCATATAAAGGCCTGTGATGATGAGAGTGATAATGATGCTGAACGAGGACGTTGCACACATACACAACAACACACACAACACACACCACTTCCATCCCTCCTAATTAGAGCCATAAAACTCTCAAGTTCCCCTTTTCCTCAGCATCACTGTCCGCTCGCTCCTATCTGATGCTGGCAAGTGCAGCTCCACTCACCTGCTGCAGCCATTTTTTTCAAGGAGAAATATCAAGTGGAATATGAGATGTGGTGTAGTTTTTGGTTATCTCATGGCTTGCCTATGAGACTGTTAAACCAAGATATGAGTCAAGTTACAGGTTAACAGATCGCACATGATGGGAATGATAAAGACTGGCGATGAGTTGAAACGTGAGTGAGAACTGGAGCGGTTAATTCCCTCCAGAAATTATGTTATTTTCCTAACCGCTGTGTTTCTTATTTGCATCAGAAATGAGGCCTTCATTCTTTAGAAAAGGATTAGTTTGGATGAAAGTTTGAGAATCCCCTGAGTGGAAATTGAACGTGTCCAGATATAACAGATGATAAATAAGTTATTGCTTCACAACAGAGTTCCCAAACCAAACCTTTTTTTTTTTTTTGCCCTGAAAATTGTCTATTCGCGTTGTACGG
The DNA here is from genome assembly GCF_048128805.1 of Centroberyx gerrardi. Taxonomy (NCBI): domain Eukaryota; kingdom Metazoa; phylum Chordata; class Actinopteri; order Beryciformes; family Berycidae; genus Centroberyx; species Centroberyx gerrardi. The sequence continues at coordinate 4,152,308 of NC_136007.1, read as the reverse complement.
ATCACAGATTATACTCTGTTCATATATGACTTCTTATTGACACCATGACATGTGATTGTGATCGTTTAAGTCTGTTCCGGGACCCCATTTTCATACCGCGGGACCCCCCCATAAGGCCCCGACCCAAAGTTTTTTGAGCCAAAGAAAGAAAGCGCGTGTTCACATTAGAATGATAAAAATAAACGCAAGAACGAGAACCGGAGCGATATTCCCCTCTGAGACGCTGCCTTTGTAGGAGGATTTTTAGACTGAATGGGGAATGAAGACGGGGAGTTATTTTCGACGCAGCGATGTTTCTTATTTGCATGATCAGGAATCGGGACGTCGACCTTGAGTTGTGAGTCTCTCTCTCTCTCTCGGCTCGTATCCTCTAGCGTCGCTTCCATCGCGGTCTAGTTTGTGACCCCGTGTGTTTTTAAGTTTTCAGAGCGACACATCTCGGGCGAATAGCGACACAAAATGACACGTTAACGCGTGCTGTGACACTTGTGATTGGCGTTTTTTGCCTTTATTACATAGTTCAAAGTAGAGAGAAGCTACAAACTGAAGTTCAGCCGGCTTCAACGTTTTTTTTCCACGCTCTGATGACACGGTGAAGCGAGAACCAATCAGAGTAGAGGGAAGGCAGCGTAGGGTATATTCACTTTATTGTTATTTACTTGATGAGTTATTTCAATTATCAAGAAAGACTAACAAGAGGGCAATACTTTTCTGCTCCGTTGGCGACGGCGTAGCTAGGTACGTCAGACCGTTTTGTAGCTTGTAATGTGAACGTACCACTGGACCCCTGAACCCCCCGGACGACCCCACATCCTTTTTTTTTAAAGAGTGTATCATCCTGTCTTTCTAGTGTGAGTGGTAATCTTACTGTAAATAAAATCACAGCATGGATATGGAAATGAAATTTGGCAGGTTGGTACGGACAGATCTCGGGCAAGTTGAGCTTTGTTGTTAGTCAAGAGGTGGGGACTCGAGTCACATGACTTGGACTCGAGTCACATGTTGAGACTTGGCTTGACTTGGGTTCTGGTGACTTGGGACTTGACTCTGACTTGTACTCTGATGACTTGAAAAGGTTTCTAAAGTCTTGACTTGAGATCTTGTGTTTGTGTAAATGACTCAGATTGAAAGTGATGAGATTTGTTCCAGCAGACGACTGAATTTAAATTCTGTTTTCTGAATTTGTATGGAATGATTGAATTTATTGAAGTTGAAACTGATTATAGAAATCAAACTCATGATGCTCTTACCAAGTTTTTATCCTATTAAAACCATATTGCATTGAAAAGTCCTAGATATTTAGTTTTCTTTAAGATATTAAATTGATACTGGACTCTTGATTTGTTCTGACTTGACTTGCTGTTCTACATTTAGACTTGAGACTTGACATTAATGACTTGGACTTGACTTGCTAATCTACATTTTAGACTTGAGACTTTAATTGAGACTTGTGCCTCAAGACTTGAGACTGACTTGGGACTCGAGCTGCTTCAACATAGTTAAAAGTAGTTCTTTTTTTCAAAAGTAACCCTAATATGTCTTGGTCCCAAACTAGAAAATAAGTGAGAAATGACACATCCTTTTTTTTAAGAGTGCAGATGGAAAATGGGGAAACTAGAAAAACAAAACGCAGAGCTATTTTCTGCTTTGCGGCGTTTCTCCCGGGGAACATGCCGTTCATTTACATTCCTGTAATGAGAAATTAGCGCTGGAGGTGTGAGTTACCTTTCCCCCCCCCCCCCTCTCTCATGGAAATCCACCAGTGTAATAGGCTTAGGGTGCCAAGCATGCGGCTCTTAGAGGGACCAGGCTACATGACAGAGTCCCGCTTGTACAAAAACACACCGTGGAGGGAGGGAGGGAGGGAGGGTTAGATTTTCACAGAGACTCGTTTTGCGCCTTTACCAGTTAAGACCCCTCGGACTTTGACACAAAATCCCTTTAATGGCTTATGTCTGGAATTCTTGAGGCTTAGGAGCGATTTTTTTTTTTTTCTTTCTGTTCTCCATCACGCTTTGGTGTGTGTGAGGACACAAGGCTTGGCATTTGGAGATTTAGGCTTATTTCATCTTATATTCTACATTTACATTTGAGGTATTTAGCTGATGCTCTGATCCAGAGGGACGCAACAGTAGAATAAGCTTGAATTCCTCGATCACCAACTTCACAAGCAGCCGATAGTAAGGAGTGCAAAGGTCAGAGCCGTTATACCCTGTGACCATAGTAGTGTAGTTATCCAGAATTTTTACTTGGAAGCTAATGCCAAGTTTGATATCTAAAAATTTGATACGCAAACAACCATCAAGCATCGGTCTCTCCTAAGTTTCTTGACTTTTTCTGAAGTTTTTTTGTAGCAACTTTGGTCTTGAGTGTTTGTCTTTATTGGCTCTCTAAGCGAAAAAGTTCCACATTTTGCTCCTGTTTCCACCAGTTTTGTCAGCCAGTTCAGGCGGACTGGGGTAGAATAGATAGATGTGGTGGACCGTTTGACGCTGTTGAATGTTTTCAGCTCTTTGACTCGGTTAAGTTTTTGCTAGAGCTGCAACGATTAATCGATTAATCGATTAGTTGTCAACTATTAAATTAATCGGCAACTATTTTGATAATAGATTAGTCGGTTTGAGTAATTTTTTAAGAAAAATAAGTCAAAATTCTCTGATTCCAGCTTCTTAAATGTGAATATTTTCTGGTTTCTTTACTCCTCTATGACAGTAAACTGAATATCTTTGGGTTGTGGACAAAACAAGACATTTGAGGACGTCATCTTGGGCTTTGGGAAACACTGATCGACATTTTTCACCATTTTCTGACATTTTATAGACCAAAACAACAAATCGATTAATCGAGAAAATAATCGACAGATTAATCGACAATGAAAATAATCGTTAGTTGCAGCCCTAGTTTTTGCACAGACTGCTAAAGATAAAGATAAAGATGTCCATCCTCAAGAGCCAGACTGTCGCTCTGTCGATACTTGGGGTCATCGCATGTCAACTGTATCTTCACAAATGTACGGGACGGGAAAATAGCCTATATTATACATATATTTATTATTTGTATTTTTACGTTTTCCTACACCCACCGCCCCGCTTCTCACTATATCAACACATGGAGTCAAAGTATTACTCGCCTAGATATAAAGCCTATTTTGTTTTAGAATCTGTGTGTGAGTAGATAATGACAGAGCTTTCGTTTTTGCGTGAACATTTATAAAGTTCAATAGTGAATTCAATCTTTAGCAGTAGTATTGACGTAGTGCAGGAATTTCCGTTACCGTGACAACACCAGACCATAGAATGATGAGAGAAATGTGCTAAGGAGACAGTTAAGGAGACAGGTAAAATGCATATACATATATTTATATACACACACACACACACACACACACACACACACACACATACAGAGACTTGAGGGGGAAGGTCAGTTGGTGTGGTAGTAGTAGTGGTGTCATTTATGTTCTTGGAGTAAAAGGATACACACACACACACACACACAGTAATACTATGGTATTAGGCCTAGCCCCATTTAGGCTCTTAGTGAAAATACACACGCATGCACTCATGCATACACACACACACACACACGCACACACACCCTAACACACAGTCGTCATTGTATTCCCAGTCTGAGGATGGCAGGTGGAATGAAGACTTTCTCCTTTTCGTGAAACGCCGGCGGTTTCGTCGCACGAAGAGGCGGCGAGAAGACCGAGAGCGTTCCCCAAACAAAGTCCTTAAAAAAACACATTCCTGAAACACACGACGCGAACGGCCGAGCGGCGCGGAGGCCGGCCGAGCAAAGGCTCGATTCATTTGAAATCCCTTTCACCGCCTGCCAAGGTGCACGGGGTCAAAGTGCAGCATGAGGCCCTGCAAACTTTTAACTAGGATGTGGAAGGAGGCTGGCTGCCTCACTGCTGCAGCATGTTTAGTAATGCATAACCAACCCTGTCTCTCTCATGCATGGATTTATTTGTTGCAGCCCGTGATGGCGTCAAGACAAGACTCATGCCACAATTGTTTTCCCAAACTGATGCTGTAATATACACTCTTAAAATGGATGTGTCAAGTTTTGGATGAAGACTATAAGAGCTGAAATGCGTTGGTTTACTTTCAATAAAGGTTTTCCTTCTTCTGTGTTTGCCAAGTGTGGCTGAATCAGGGGTGTCACGATTTCGATTCTAAATCGAAAATCGATCGAAATGAGCGTTCGATTTCGACCTTCGAAATCACAAGCAGGTTCGCGATTCTCCCAGTGTTTTTTTTCTCTCCACCCCTGCCTACTTGCACGCGTCTGAAGAAAAAAAAACAACAACATTTCAGTGACGACACAGCGTAGCTGCTAGAGAGCGCCCGTTCATTTTTAAATTGATTAAAATGTACCAAAAACTGAAAATCAAGTTATCAGCTTTGTTTTATATATACTTCAAGTTGTCATCGATGAACCGGAACCGGAAAATACTGTGTATCTGGTGACACTGAGACCGTCCTCCACCTGCTTCGCCGGCTAAGCGTCACGCTTTTAAAACCTTCTGGAAGCTGTCAGATTGTGCTGTGAGACAGAACCTGACCCGCCGTGTGTAGTGGAAAGTTACGAAGACGTTGTGAGTCGAAGTCTTTTGATGGAAATCGCTTGTTCTTGCTCGATAAAACAAGACACAAGATCACCTTCACTAAACAGCGGGACCTACCTGCTGTTTTCCGGGAGGCGGAGCGCCGAAGAGTCGGTAGGAGGACCGGCCGGGTCGCCGCGACTTTTATCCATATAAGTTTGGCGACTTTTTCCATATTTGTTTGGCGACTATTACTGTCTGATCTTATTACTGTGTGGGTTGCAGCGCTGGAGGTTTTGTATGTATTGTGAAAGCTTATCGTTAGCCAAGATAGGAAGGATCTGTTTTGTTGTCATACTGTGAATGTTGACACTTCAGTAAGGAGATGCCCTGAATCGCCTTGCCATGTATTTGGTACCAAATTAAAGGGAAAGTTGTGTTTTTTTAAATGGAAAAACTTTGAAAAAATTTGACCATATGGCCTTAGTGTGGTACATTCCAAAAAAAAAATATGGCAGTTATATCACACTAGATACCATCTTTTTAAAGAAGAATTTGAAAATGTAAATGACGGTTGTCAGGGCATAAAACCAATGATCTGTTGATCTTTACAAATCAAGACTCGATAGTCTAACAATGGCATAGCCGTCAGTGCTGAAAAAAAAAATGTTTAAATCGAAAATTGAATCGAATTGTGACCTTAAAATCGAAAGTCAAATCGAATCGTGGATTTGGAGAATCGTGACACCCCTAGGCTGAATACTTGGTGGCACAGTTTTGTGTTTTCTATAAGTTAAGTTATAACTTTTCAACACAACAACAGCACGTTTTGACACGATATTTGTTGTTATTGTGTGGAAACGTAACGCAGGCATCCCAAACAAGACACACGGATGTATAGTATATATATATATAGTATATATACCACAGCAGTTTGGTAGCAGATGCAGGCGTGAGGAAGTCTGGATGATGTTTTTAACCTCAGTTCATCCAGGCTCCGTTTCAGCTCCGCCCCGATTCACGTTCTCACTGTTCCACGCTTCTTCACACCTACAGGAGGAGGTTCCCAACACAACCACAGGCCACCGAATTAACTCATGTGGTGGCTTCTTGAACTAACACTCAGCCACTCATAAACATTTTTGTGGGCATTTCCTATGATATTATAAAACCAACTCTTCCGTGCCTGTGGAAGGAAGAGGAAACAAAGTCAGGCTAGGCTTCTTTGTTAAAAAAAACATTTAAACCGGCACGTGCCTCCTGAGGAACTGTCCCGTTTGGATGTTGTACTCAACATAAAATCAACAAAAAACAGGGGAAGATGTGTTTACCCACAGTATACAGCCAGAGGGGACACGGTGCATCACTGCTGTCCAGCCAAAACCTCTCCTCTCCATAAAGGAAGCCTTTCAGTAATTCAGATAAGAATATTTATTTCCAAGTAGCACAATTAATTAAAAAAAACGAAAATTGTAAAAAACAGTCCAGTCCATTCAGTACTGTGGTTACCAGCAGTGATGGGCTGCGTTATCGGAGCTATATTTGTGATGTTTTGTGCTGCAGAGGCATCTGTGATAAATGTCAGCTGCTAGCTGGCATGATGATGAATGTGGCAGGACGGCCAGAAGGTAAAGGGGTCCAACATCGCCCATGGCCAAATATAAAGTATGTGTACTAGGGATGCACCGTTGCCACTTTTTCAATGCCGATACCGATTACGAGTATGAAAGTTTAAGTATCGGCCGATACCGAGTACCGATCCGATCCATTACTTTTACTGAACAGTGCAGGCTTACTTCCTTAGTTTGGGGTCAGTGGACAAAATTATTGAGATAAAATCCTTGTTTTTCCCACTGTTTGAGAAATACAGGCTTCTATGTGCCACAAATGCATAAAATCAAGACAGTTTGCTTTTATTTCTTACATGTTACTCATGGCTTTCGGTATCAGATTTTAGTCTTGGGTAAAATCTCTGATACCGATATTCCATTTTAGCCTGGTATCGGCACCGATATCGGTATCGGTGCATCCCTAATGTGTACCACTACAGTTTTTACAATGTGCTAAATACTGTAATAGTATAGTACACTATAGTGTAGTAGCATAATACAACTGGTAGTCTCAGCCAAGTAATTTGATTGGTGTACCCACTTTCCTTCAACCTGCCTCATCTGCTTCTCTTTCAGTTGAGATGTGAGTTGTGATTTCCCATGTTTCCCTGAATTATTTTCAGCAAACTCCACAGAACGGATGTGAAGTTGTTGCTTTCAGTCAAGAGTGGGTGTATGGGCATACACATGTAGCTGGCCAAATAGTTTGTGGTCACTGGGGCATGTCTGTGATTGCGGCTGTGCCCCTTTACTCATAACACAACATGTCTTGTAGCTGCATTGCATTCTGGTCTATCAAGGCTGCTGCTAGTGGAGAAATTGGTTTCTAAGTCAAGTCAAGTTTATTTATATAGCACTTTATCACAAGCATGTCTCAGAGGACTTTACAGAGAATGTGTCTAGCTAGATCTAACTAAACACAGTCAGTGGTGAACAAAATGATATAGGACAAGCATAGCGAAAAACACAAGACAAGACAAACAATCTACCTATTCTACAGCCTTAGACCCTAATACACACAAGGAAAAACTCCAAAGAAAAACCTTAGTAGGAAAACTTGGAAGAAAGCTTGGGCAGGCTGAGGCAGATAGGTGATCCCCCCCCGGGACGGCTTAGCGTGCAATAGGTGCCGGGCAAAACATTGACAGAGTCATGGGCAACAATAATGACAGGAGAAAACCGAGAGAGACAAAAAGAAGGAGAGGCGGCATGCGGCGAAATTCAGCGTCCCGGGTTTCTCTGCCTCTTCTACGATACGACACAAAAATCTGACACTGAAACAGTTGATGTTTTAGATTATCGATGAGTAGAAGGAGTTGAAAAAATGTTCAGCTTTCAAACTCCATTGTAGCTGAAATAAATATCTGGATGTGTCGTCGTCTATGTTTGGCGAGTTATCCATGGGAATAAGAAAAATACAGCTAACAAAAGAACAAATTGGACCCAGAAATGCAAGGTGCATCACCAATAGCTGTTTTTTTAACGGTGTTAAATTGTTTTAGGGTGGATTTTCCCTTTAAGTCCATGGTCATGGATGATTTATTGTTTGGAAAACTGTTTTGTTACCTCTGCACTATTTTCACACCTTTATTACCCGGCTACTGGCATTGTAATGTGCAAGGTGATTCATGAGCGTTGACGTCTTCTGCTGTTTGCACTGGATGAGCGTGTCAGCAAAAAACGCCTCTGCCTGCTAAGCCTTGCAAACATTTACGTGTTTGGCATTTAGCTTAGAATGAGTACAATTAGTGAAGTGAGTTGTAAATAACCGATCGTAATGAGGTCAAGGGTCAAAGCCACAGTGATATTATTTCTGTGACTACAAGAATGATCATGTAAGATAGCGGAGGAGAGAGGTTCAGCATAGTAACTCGAGGACTAGTCATCTTTGAATTCACTTCCCATAGTGCTGCATTCATTTCTAATGGGAGATGACCTGCGTTTTTTTTGCTTCTCATGTTCCTGAAGTACGAAAACACACACAGAATTTATGCAAATTCTCATGAAACTCACTCAGCCCACGAAGAGTCATGTAAGACTTTCATGTCAAGTAAAAGCAATAAAAGAAAGAAAGAAAGAAAGAAAGAAAGAAAAAGAAAGAAAGGAAGGAAGGAAGGCAAAATTTAAAGTTAGGAGGCTTTCACACAAAAGGCAGCAGTCGAGGCAGCAGTTGTTCCCTGGGGTGCCTTTTAAATTCTTCAGCCGGCCATATTGTCTATCCGCCCTCGCGGTGACGCACCGAATGCATTTTGTCAGGTGAATGGAATGTTATCTGCCAGATACCATGCCGTCACTGGGAGGGGGGGGGGGGGGAGAGAGAGAGATATATAGAGAGAGTGAGAGAGAGAGAGAGAGAGAGAGAGAGACTGGGGCAGATCTCTCCTGTAATTTGTCTTTTTTATGATGAATTCCCATCTTATTTGGACGCTTCAGTGATGTTCACACAATATTCATGCCTGTGAAGCATAAGAGATTACACTAAGATGGGGAGAGGAGGAGGGGTGGGTGGGGGGGGGGGCAGTGCGTGTGTGTGTGTGTGTGTGTGTGTGTGTGTGGGGGGGGAGTTGTTTTACTGTCGGACCTTGAGCGGCTATGAAATGTAGGTTGCAGCCTCATAAATCGACTTGAGGAATTTATATAGCGCTCTGAATGAAGGTTTCTCTCTGTCGCTGTCTGACTCACCGTTCAGCTATGCTGCCCGCCTCCCTGTGTGTTTGCACTCTGCCGCACGCTTTGTCAGTTTGCATTAGAGCGCCGGGGCCCGGCCTGACTGTTTGACTTGGTATGTGAAACCTGGGGGGTGTGTGTGTGTGCACTCGGGTTCGACTGATACGGGGTTTTTTGGAAGACCGATACCAGTATTTGTATATTGAAACTGCCGATTTTGTGCCGATGTTCAGTATCTTCAAATTTGACTATTTTAATTTTTCAACAATACAAGACAAGGCTCTAAAGCGGCAGGTAGCCCATCATGTGACACTAAAACTCTTCGCTGAAACTGGCACTAATTTAATGGTAGGGTTAGCAGCTATGCAAGGCAGGTGACCCACCCAGCAAGTCAAGTGGTAGGATAAAGTCTGGGTTACATTACTGCCTTCAAATTAGGAATTAGCCTAATTTACAAAGCACCTAAAATGTGCAAAGAAAAAATTCCATAGCATTTTTTTTTTTATGTAGCTGCAGTCAGGAAGGAACCTCCATATCAGCAGCGGACGATATTGACTGGCCAATATCGATAATGAATAAAAGGCCAATATCAGCCCGATATGTAGGTCTAACCCTAGTGTGTAGCCTACATGTGCGTGTGAAATTCTGCGTGCATGCTCTGTTGGCGAATATGTTACGAGTCAACAAGCAGCTTGCTATCAATCAATCATTACCAACGCAGCATGAGAATGACATATTAGACGACAGATAGTCGTCTAACCACGCAATCTGATTGGTCAAAGACGCTTTCCAAACATGCTGACACCTCCCAGCGTTATACCAAAGCCTCACTGTAGGCCACAAATTTGCGAAGACTCACGGACGACCTCGCATCGGTTTCTTCTGGGCAAGTCGACAAGTGGTAGCTAGTGGGAATACATCGAATTTGTCCAACCCCAAATATTTTGATATTCAAATGAATTGAAGGTGTTAAATGCTCCCTGAGTTTAGAATAAACCGCTTCAAACATGCTTGGTGTGAACTCGCCCTTAACGCCAGAGTTTCTCCCTCCTCTGCTGTGCGGCAGATAGAAAAATGATGATGTGATTTGATCTTGCATTAAGACTTACTGAGCTTGTGTCAGGACATTTTAAAGTATATTATCTCATTGAGCTGGCAGACAATTCCCCTGATTTCAAGAACTTTTAACTTGAGGTTAAGGCCTACTGTCTCAGATTTTGACACGAGGGGAAGTTAGATAAGAATCGTATGAATTTTGAGGCTGGAAACATTTGAAATGTCTGTAAGCACTGTTTGTAACACAGATGGGTATTTAGTGAGAAACTTCCAAAAGCCTGATTTGAAGTCAAACTCTTCCAGAACAAGACCAAATCCAAAATTTAAGTTCAAATAAATTGCTGGCTGTCTCTTTCCAGAGATGTTTTTTTTGATGCTCCTCTAGCACTGGCAACCCCCCAAAAATTCAGTTTATTTTCATTTTATTAATCCTCATTAGGGCATTTGATTTAGGGCAAACCGAGTGCTTCAAACTGCAATCACACGGCATCAACAGATAAGGGTTTGTGTGTGTGTGTGTGTGTGTGTGTGTGTGTGTGTGTGTGTGTGTGAATAAGGCATCAGTCCAAGTCCAAATGAGGACTTTCATTGCAAAATAAGTGGAAAAAAAAAATCACACATACTCAGTACGATGGTTTGTATGAAAGTGAAACACATCAGGGATTTAGAGGGGAAAATCCATGTGTGTTTTGGAAATATTTACTGATAAATTCCAGGCTGTAATTTTTTGGAATGAGATCTTGATGCGGTGAACTCCCACAGCCGTCACGGGCGCTGCTGAAGCGCCGGAGCATTTGAGAAGCGGTACAAGCGGCTATTGAATGACCGGCAGAGCGAAATGGAGGCGGGACAGGCGCTGCCAGGCGGTCCCGCGCTCGCGAGGGAAACGTTGGCGGTGAGCGGCGAGTTTAGGTCATCGACCGCCCTCAGCTCGGCGATTAGAGGATAGGATTTAGCGGGGTGAGAGGAGAGTGGAATCAAATAATGGGATGTGGACACCCAGCCAGCCAACCAGACGGCTTTTTTTGGGATCAGCGGTTGGCAGAAGCTCGCCGAAGCTTCCCTCTCTCTCTCTCCCTGAGCTAAATTTAGAACAGGGCTGAGGGGGTCTTCGCCGGGCCCTTTTCATTATTCATCAACTGAAAAAGGAACCTGTTCGGTTTCTCCCCTCAGCAGTGACTCACTGGTTGGTGTGTGTGTGTGTGTGTGTGTGTGTGTGTGTGTGTGTGTGTGTGTGTGTGTGTATCTGCAGTCGCCACATAGCAGTGAGGTGGCAGCTGAAGCGTTTAGGCCAAATAGATGTTTCTCTGTATTTTTGCTCTTAAGTTTGTCGTTTGTCGTATCTCGTGGTGAAATCGGGAGAAGACTTTGGATCGGTCTTATATTTGTTGGTTTGTTCGTCCCTTCCAGGTGATTTCTCAGACACTGCTGACTGGATTTTGGATTTAGGACTGGATTGGTAGGGATGTCGAAATTCAATATATATCGTGAACCTCATTTCGCGTATCGAATCGTATTGTGAGATAAGTATATCGTCCCATCCCTACTAATTGGCCCACTGATTGGTTAAACGCCCAATTCAAGGAGACATATTTGTTACTGATTGACCGTGAGGGGAACTGCATCAGGAAAAGAGGAGTTGTTTACTGTTGCCTTGTTTTTTGTATTTTGTAATGATTCCTTTGTAGTCTAATTACTTTACTTGACACTCTTGTATCAGTTTGTTGTAGTCCAGTTCTTAGAGCTGGTCAAATCAGAACCAGTTGAGGCCACATCCACACTAATACGTTTTTGTTTTAAAACGTTTTAAAACGAAAACGATCTCCGTCCACACGAGCGTTTCAGAAATAATCTCCATCTATACTAACACGCTTGAAAACGCATATCACATGACCATTCACGTACACTGGGCATGCGCGTGCCGGTGTAAACAGGAAGCAGATTGTCTACTCTGCGGTTGGTTGCTTAGTTGCAGAAAATACTACGGAGGAAGAACAGCAATGGCGAAAAGTATGACCAGAGATTAGCATAGGCTAGCATAGACAACAAGGTCAGCAACACCTGTAATTCGTTATCCATGTTGAATTAACCACTGGTAGTCAAGGCTGATGTCGTTTGTTTTTTTCCGGAAAAGGGTCACGTGATAGGGGCGTGACAAATCAGGGAAGGACACGTCGTGACTGATAAGACCCAATCAGGAAGCGAACGCGGGCGTCTGCGTCATCGTTTTCAAAAGTCTCCGTTTCTGCCCGTCCAGACTAAAACGCAACCCCGGAGTTTTCGAACTAAAACGGGGTCAGCAGCGTTTTCAAAAGTCTGCGTTTTAGGGGTCCGAAAACGCCGGAGTAGTGCGGACGCTAGGCGTAAACGTAGCAAAAGTTATATGCGTTTTAAAACGAAAACGTATTAGTGTGGATGTGGCCTGAATCACCAGATAAATTTACATACTGCGGGTATATAGGGGGTTCATGGTGAGCTGGCATCAGGCTCGTCACGATACTGAAATGCTGAATTACAAAAAGTGTCAACTTACTTTTTACACACACCGTTACAAACACATGTGAGTTTGGAGCAAATTGTGGTTTCACCTTCGTTTTCACAACAGGAGGCTCTGTCTAATTGAGTGCAATACTACTCGTCTTTCTCACACAAGCGAGCAGGGAAGGCGTGTGTGTGAGATTAGTCTCCGGTGTGACAGAGAACACAACATGATGCACAGCGTTGGAGATTTGCTTTAGATCAATTTCTATACTGACCAACTTTTGATTTTGTGGCGGCCCTATGTATGGGAAACACTGAAGTGTAGGAATATAAGGAATATGGGGTCTTTACAAAAGTACTAATCAATTGATATATTATCTGGGAATAGCCTAAAAGGAATATCCGGGAATTTTACAAAACAGTCACCTTACAGGAATACACCAGAATGTATTTTTCCAGGTTCCTGTCACACATTTATTGCATTACATGGTGGTTTTGAGCCCAGCTGCAGTGCAGACCAGACTTTAGAAAAACAACAACAAAAACAACAACAAACCAGGTAGGAATATAATCTTCAGGCCATGGAAACGCTCCGGCCCAGGTATGGAAGCTCATGGAAGAGTCGTGTAGTTTTACATCAGGATGGCAGAGGGAAGCCCGTGTAACGCCGAGTGTTGCCTCAGAAACCTCCAGGCGATGTGTCGGTGCTGCTTGTGGAATGCCAGAGTCCCGGTTTCCACCTATTGTGGCCGGCCGCAGACCCCCCCCACCCCCGGGAGGTGAATAGAGGAACCCCCCTGCACCACCCAGATCCCCCCCCCCTCCCCACACACACACTCCACCACCTCCTCCTCCTCCTCAGACAGACACTCACACATACACATTTTAAATGCATAATTTTGAACGATGAAACTTTCTTCTTCTTATTCTAACACAAGGTTTACTCTTTTTTTTTTGTGTGTTTTTTTTTATATTACACCAATCACATTTGCACATGGCCTTAAAGCCATTATCATCTCATCAATGTAAATTAATTTTCCTCATTACTTATAGAAACATAGATATTGTGAGATACGTAAATAAATCGTTTAAAATAAGAACTAAACAAAAGGCTAGGTTGTCTGCTTTATGTATCTCCTCCCTGCAAATATCTTATGAATTTATCCCACATTTTCTGTGACTTTTCACTTTTTACTTTTTTTAAAACTTTTTATTAACATCATTTTCAGCCTTCCAGCCCAAGGTTTTCTGATCTCTCTCTCTCTCTCTCTCTCTCTCTCTCTCTCTCTCTCTCTCTCTCTCTCTCTCTCTCTCTCTCTCTCGCATTCACTCTCTTTAAATGCTTTATCAAAAATGGCAAAGCTTCTGTTAATGTGCATAGCATTCAAATAGGTTTTCTGATGTTTGAAGAAAGATACACACACACACACACACACACACACACACACACTCTCACACTCCTCTTCCCCATGAGGCAGAAAGACGTTATTAAATATTAAATGTGACCAAACTTTAAATAGTGTCATGAGATTCAAGTAATACAAGGTTTCCTGATGTTTGAAGACAGACACATAGACAACCTTCCTCCTCCCGAAGAGAAACACACACACACACACACACACACACACACACACACACCATGCTAGACATCCATTCTGGGGAAAAGTCATTACCTGTCCATCATGCGATATTTCTAATATAGAGGATCCAGTGTGTACAGGTGTTATCGTGTCACTTTTTTCAAATGGCGGTTATCTCATCTCGAAACTAGGGATTGTCCTGATCAATTTTTTTTTGTCTCCGATCCCATCCGAGTAATTTAATATTGATTATCTGCCAATACCAAGTCCCAATCCAGTATTGAATATGTCACACAATTAAACAGCTTTGTTACAATTAAACAGCTGTGTGCTACAAGCATCACTCTGATGGATCTAAAATCAGTAAAACCAGACCAAGTTAGGAAAGGTTAGGTTAATACTCAGTTACATGACTGCATTAAGAATAAATAGCCTACAGCATGACTGCATTTTTGCTGGTTGTCATTGTTATTACAGGGGCTGAGGTGAACATGTAGACTACAATGTAAACTCATTTATTTCTAGCAAGACCTTAGCTTGCTCTTCACTCGATAAAGGTTAGGCAAATAGGTGTAAAAGAATCAGGGAGGAAATACATTCAGATCATTTATACACTGGAAATACTGGTAATGTCAGTATCCCATCCCCTTCTGATGAAATGATGTGTTCACGTGTTGGTTACGGTTGTGTCAGGGAGGAAGCAGGAAGTTTGAGAAGTTGTTCTGCTTAGATGCCTTTGAGACTTTTCTGTGAAACCTCCCTGGACGGACGGATGGATTTCCATAAACGCCATAACGGTTCTTTACGTTTGCCGTATTTGTATCGCATCAGAAATCATACCAGTAGAAGCTATTTACTTTAATTTTGTGCTGCATTGGAAGGTTTTTGTCTCCTGGAAGTCCATATTTTCACATTTCTGGAAGTCTGTATATTTCTACTTGAAGTTTTAACCTGACAGTTAAGCTGACACTGTCGTCATCGTGTCAAATCATCAACAGCCCTATTAAGAAGTGACCATTGAACATTGTGTGCATTTCAGTGAGCGTTTTTATTATGATTTATTGTATGCATGTGTGTGTTCCTGTCTGATATATACACATACCTGGTGCATGCAAGTATTTAGCCAGATATTCTGATTGTGATCCAGATTCTATTTCTGTGTCTTCAGGCCTGTGATGTCTGTCGACCGCACTGGAGACGATTCTATTTCTTTCTTTTTTTTTAACACTTTATTTGTATTTTCACATTTTTTACAATACAGTCGGCATGAACAACAGTAACATCTTTATGATATGAAAACATGAATAAGACAGACAACCCCCAACCCCCTCCCCGTCTCCCTCCCTCCTCCCAGTCCGAGAACACCGTAAGGGTAAAGAAAACTAAAGACAAATAAACAAAAACTAACCTAAAAGACCACTGGAGACGATTCTATTTGTGATTCTGTTTTGTGATTCTGTTTTGTGATTCTGTTTTGTGATTCTGTTTTGTGATTATTTCTTCAGGCAGACGAAGCCTCTGACGTTTGCCGACTGCATCGGAGATGAGCTGCCGGTCGGCTGGGAGGAGGCGTTCGACCCCGCCGTCGGAGCCTACTATGTCGACCACAACACCAGTGAGTCACTCCCAAAGAGACGGGACGGGACGGGACGGGTGTCACATGTTGGGCAGCGCCTCCCTCCCTTCCTCAGCGCTGATGAAAGCAAATTTAAATATTAAAAGTTTTTAAAAAATTTAAAAATGTAAATATTAACGCTCTCACAAAAACTCACCACTCATACTGACACTTGCGTGGCGCTTAGCAACCTCTCTATTCAGCTGCTGATCTAGACCCATATTGCTAGGTGGAAAAATAACATTATTATTTTAAAAATTAAAGATTTCTTGAACGTTTGCAATTCTTTTTTATTATAATGGTATTCCACTGCTGTTTTATTAAAGCGATAAGCCACTCAAGGCCGATATGGACAATGATTTTAGTGTTTTACTCTGTTTTATGTTGCGTCTAACAACGGCTCTTGGCTATAAAGCTCGGCCTTGTGGCTTATTGCTTCAGTCCCACCTGATCTAAACCCCTCCTCCTCCTCCTCCTCCTCCTCCTCCTCCTCCTCCTCTCCTCCCCTCTCCCTGCAGAGAGCACCCAGCTGGAGGACCCGCGGGCCCAGTGGCAGCGGGAGCAGGAGGCCATGCTGCGGGAATACCTGGACGTGGCCCGCGACGCGCTCAGCGCCCAGAAGGAGATCTACCAGGTGAAGGAGCAGAGGCTCCGCCTGGCGCAGCAGGAGTACCGGCAGCTCAACGACGCCTGGAGGGACAAGTCCACGTCGCAGACCAGCTGTAAGTGCAGCAGGAGCGGAGGAAGGCGGTCTGACCCCTGACAGATCTGACTCAAGGATGGAGTAGTGTTCAGGTCTCAGGCTAAAAACAGCAACAGGTCCCAACTCGGTGACTTTGTCACTGGATTTAGAAACTTTTCTCACTGCGACTTTATTTCTCAAAAGCGACTAGCGACAAATGTAGCTACTGTTTTGGACGAAATGCTAATGTGTTGACTGCCAAAGCATTTGGCAACAAAATTGATACGGTTGATGCCACTTGTATGCAAATTAGCATATGATGTTATCTGGTCCTCAGGAGGGAGGGATAGGACGAGGGCAGGAAAGAGATAGACGGAGTAACTGCTGAAGAAAGCCAGATGGTTGGTAGCAACACAGTTACTCCTCGTCTGGAGGGACAACAGCCAAGAGAAAAGAAGGATGGGAGGGAGGAAAGGATGGAAACCCACGTGCTTTGCAGATTTCCCTTGCCATCAGTTTCAGCATAATTTCCTCAGATACAAACTCAGATATCAGTTATTTGAATATCAACTTTCTTGGTTTTACAAAACTTAAGGAAACAAAAAAAAAAAAACACCAGAGGAGGGAGGGATGGTTTTCTCTCTGATGCTGTGCTTTCTCTCTCAAGCTCAGACAGAAAGACCAACTTGACATTTCTCCTGAGATTTCTTCAGTTTAAAAGCATTTCCCCACAGTGACTTTAGTTAAAGCTTCTTTCCTCTGTGGACTATCTTCTGTTTCTGAAGCCTCTTTTATCAGTTATCCCAGGTGCAATATCAAAAAAACAGAGAAATAACGAGAGAAAGGAAAGGGGCATAAGGCAGTTCATTAACATCCCTCTTGTCTTGTCTCTTCACATCTTCTCTTTCCTACAGTGAATTCCAGGTCGTCCTCTTCCAGCAAGTACGACCCAGAGATCCTAAAAGCAGAGATAGTCACTGCCAAAAGTAGGGTAAGAGCCTCTCCTCTCCGTTTCCACCGTTTGATCTGTCATCCTTGTGTGGATATCACTCCGAGATGAAATAGTATCTGGAAATAATTTAAAAGATTTGGCGGAGTGTTATCCACCATTTGGGGGGTGGGGGGGAGTGACACCTACGCTTACAAAGCAAAAACAAATTCTAATACTTTGTGAAGGACGGTAGAAAACTGAATTCCTTGGGTAACAAAAAATATAAATAAATGTTTACAGCCTGGATCTCCTTTATTTCAGAAATACTGAATTACGAACTTCAGATAATGATTTTTCTTTTTCTAAAATAGATCTATAGTGTTTTGAAATGTTGCTTGCAGCACCAGATGGGCGGGGTTTGCTTCAAAGGACGATACAATGAATTCCAGAAAATGTTTCCAATCACAAGAAAGCATTTGAAAGTCAATTGTTTATACATTTCTGTGATTGACAACTTAACTGACTCTTTCTGAACTGTCCTGATGAGATAAGCTCCACCCATCTGGGAGTCCACGTATGTTAAACGAAACGCTGGGTTATTTGCACGTCCTATTGGAGGGTGGGCAAGCAAAAAACAAAAGACATTTTTGCTTTTTTTGGATCAAAATAATCACAAAAATGACACAGTCAGCACAAAGTAAACATGTACTGTATCACAACGTCTGGTAAATGTCACGTTTTGTTTTCGTGAATTGATGGTTTACGTGGTGTTTTATATGTTGTGTGAGTTTCATGACCCTAAAGACCAAGAATGAGCTGTCAATCTGAGAATACGTCTCACTTAACTTTAAATTCCTGAGCAGTTGATTCTTTGGGTTTTTGTTGACTTTTTTCCCAAGATTTTGATCCCACAGCAGTGATATCCTATATATTGCTATATGGTCTGAGTGTGCAACCTCGGTAATATCTGCCTGCCTGAGGAGAGGAATCTGGGGATATATGAGGACTCGGCTTTCTCTAACAGTATATGAAACTTCTAGATTATTCTGCTCAATTCTGACTCTTCTCTTCTCTTCTCTTCTCTTCTCAAAATAAATCATCTAAATGTTAGATGTTAAAATGTATTAAAATCTCTTAAATACAATGCACCGTTAGAACCGTTACAATATGGAAAACATGCTTTTTTTTTCTGCGTATCTGCGTTACTAAACACAATTGGACCTCAAGTCCCTCAACAATTAATTTCCCGGTTTCCTTTTTCTTATTCTGCCCATTTATAGTTTCAGAAATTTGATTAGCTTTGTTCAGTCAGAATTAGGCCTGTTTTGCCAGCTGTGTTTCTTTATTTTGGTTTTTTACAATGGTCTTAAATTCAATTCCAGGCGGCATTAAAAAGGTTTTAAAAAGTCTTATATTCGGCTTTCTGAGACCTGCAGATACCCTGTCTTTTCTTCTTATCACAAATTCTAGTATTATTGTTCTTCTTATCCTTTTCTAATTCTATTCTATTCTAGTCTATCTCTGTATGTACTGTATGTGTATGTGGTTTCCTGTCCTCTGGCAGGCAGATACCAGAGACATGAAGTCCATCTCTCAGCTGATAATTCACAGAGGATCTATTGTCTAATTGTCAGGAATGTACAATTTGGTTTCATAACTTATATCACCACCATATACTTATATTACGGTTGTTTACACTGGGTGTTACTCGTGTGTTCGTTCTGTATCCTGATGGGGATTTTTTCAGTGTGTTGTAACGGGAATACTACTACTACTGTTACTACTAATGTGATACAGCAGACAACGTTTGAGTGACATCTCACAGATCTGCCATGTCATTGTGAAACTGTAACGTACTCAGGCTTGGGATTATAGATTTATGTTCCTTTTTTTTTCTTCGTTTTGCAAAGAACAATAAGCAAATGTTTTGTTGTAATCGTATTAGTGGTGAACAGGCGGATATTTTGGATTTCATGAATAGGAATGACTATTCATGTAGAGTCTGTATTTCTCTACATCTCCCTCACTCGCTGTGTCCTCCTCCATTTCTGTAGTTGTGTTGCTTTTATCTCTCTCTCCTTTTTCTCTCTCTCTCTCTCTCTCTCTCTGTTTTGCCCTTCATTTCCCTTTGTCTCTTTTTCTCACTCCATTTCTCTACCTCGGTCTCTGTTTCCCTCCCTGTCCATCTTACTCTCTCTGTAGCTCTGCCTTTATTCGTCTAATTCAATATCTCTTTCCTTCTTTTCTCTCTTTCTTTAGCCGTTTTTTCCATCTGACTGCCAAAGTTTTGACATGCTGCAAAAAATAAAATGTGAATTAGGTGCATTTCCATCAGCTGGATTGAAGTGAATAAATAGGCCTTCCTGAATGTTAAATAGGCACAACGGAAAGAATCTGTCAAGACTTGATCAGTATTGGGCAAGTTGTTATTATTTTTTAGTGTCAGCTCCTGTTTCACGCTTTCCTCCGAAGGCAAATACATAGAAATGCACTTTGCAATTTTGTAATGCACAAACTAACGGCCATACAACCACATTTGAGACTTGCATATGGAACAGATGGCGGATATGACAATTCTGGGACGTTGTGGTGGACAGATATTTTACAGAGAACGTCTCAGGATGTCCAAAGCCACGCTTGAACTGATGTAAAATGAAATTGAATACGTTATGCCAAGTATATGTCATTATTTATGCAGCTAATGCGTTTCTATTGCAATTTATCACATTTATTGACAAAAAACGTTTTCCTTTAAGCAAGCGTAAAAACGTTTCTGCGGTGTTGAGGACATTTTTATTGAATTTTACCATTTCCTTTCAGATTTTCGAATTCGATACATCATAATTTGAAAAAAAAAGGCTTGGATGGAAACCCGACTTCTGCTACTTGTTTTCTGTTTTTCAGACTCTGGGTGTCTGTCGCGCGGCTCTGCATTTTGCTTGATGTGATCCATTTTGGGGCTGAAAACGAATTATAGTTATTATATTATCCACACACCTGCATATCTGCACCCAGAGGATAACACAATGGAACTATTCCAAACACTTTAACACTTTTACTCTCTCTGTTTCCCCCGCCTCGCTCTCATCTCTGTTTCCCAGGTAAACAAGCTGAAGCGGGACCTGGCCTGCATGAAGCAGGAGCTGCAGTACAAAGAGCAGGGCTTCGAGACGCTGAAGGAGTAAGTAGAGCGCCCCGACCTCCTTTTACACAAATAACATTACACTTCAACGTTTTTCTTTGGATGTTTGCTGAGCTTATGTTCTCTGTGTGTTCCACATGTTGTTCCACATATTCACACCTTGACAGTAAGGCTGGGTGATATGGTCGAACTCTATATCACGATAATCATAAGGATTTTTTGCGATATCAATATGTATCACGATATGGATATGCAAAATCACGTTAGGGTAAATAATCAAATGAATGTTCATCTCATTGAACCGAATGGTAATGTTAGGTGTGATGTCAAACAAAACTGAATTAAAATGAGTTTTTAAATGAAATTTGCTTGTTATCATGATTTTGAACAGCAGAATTGTGTGTCACGATATCCCAAAATCATCAAATCGTGATGATATGACTCCGCTGAAAGACGATAAACGATAATATTGAATCATCATGAGCCCAGCCCTGCTTGACAGTCATCGCTCTGTTCTCCGGTCCGACTCTGGGATTGGATCAGTAAAACCCGGCCTCCTCTCCACGCCGCCCCGTCTTCACTCTTCTGTTCGCTCTTAAGTTAATTTGATGAGAAAAGCAGACAGTCAGAATCTGACTTGAATAGCAATTAAACGCCTGACCTTCATTCAGGCTTCGCAGTTTTACCCTCTGCCTGCGAAACACCATTCACTCCCAAGTATGCTGCTGGAGTGTGTGTTGTAGAGAGAGTCCTTGTTGTCAGAGTGTATAGGGAGGGAACACATCCTACTGCGTCTCCTGTGATTGTCCTGAAGGTTAATTCGGTGTAATTTTTATGCCGTTTTCTTGGGAATGAGCATTTTTACATGTGTGGGCAAAGCATGGGGCTCAGAAAGTCAAACTTGAATGTGTTGAACACTCTTGAACACACACTTGTCGTCTGTTGTAGCCTGAAAACTCGTCTCTTCAACAAGAAACATTTCCTCTCCCATGTCTTCCCGCTCTCCTCGCTCTAATTGGCTCGTTCTTGAAATTTGTCTTCTGCTTCTCTCCCTCCTCAGCTCTTATCTTTGATTTATTTTCCTATCACTTCTTGTCATGGTCATATGGCTCTGACACACGCCTGACCTCCTTACTGTTGTAAGCTGGAACTGAAGCAGCTGAGACTTACTCCACCGCTGCAGCTGTTGAAAGTCGCTATGTAAAGCAGATGTAAATGTAAAAATGTTGACTGAACTGATGCCATATTGCCAGTTACATACAAACTGTAAAGCAATAAACGATCGCTTATTGCCTCGCTTATTGCGTTAGCAGTATCACACATTCCATCTGATCATTAAACGCTGCCACCTTGTTAAACGCACCGACCGAACCACTGAAGAATGCTGATTGGAAAGGGAACACCCCTTCCATCTGGCCTAGTTCTGCACCTCAGACTACTGAGTGAGTTTCTCAGGGAAAACACAAACCATACCAGCCAAGCGACCAGTCAAGAATGTCGATTTGAAAGCGAATAACTCTTCTGTTTGTCTTAGTTCTTGTGCCTCGGACCGAGGCTGTCAAGGTTAAGGTGATTTGTTTTGAAATTTCACCATATTAGGATGCTGATCCAGCCAAACCAGCACCGAGCAATGTTGATCTGACCAGGAATGTGTGTTCTGTTTGTCCTAGTCCTGCACCTCAAACAGCAGAGTGAGACTGTCAGGATTAAAGAGTAGCTGAGGCAGAGCGGTCGGACAGCATTCCTTCTTGCTCTCCTCCGTGACTTTCCTCTCCTGTTACAGTCATCAGACTGCATTCAGCAGCCAATCACTGTTTACCGAAATAGGAAGAGGCTTAGACAGGAAAGCAACGATTTGCTCA
This sequence comes from Centroberyx gerrardi, assembly GCF_048128805.1. Classification (NCBI taxonomy): domain Eukaryota; kingdom Metazoa; phylum Chordata; class Actinopteri; order Beryciformes; family Berycidae; genus Centroberyx; species Centroberyx gerrardi. The sequence goes on along the minus strand of NC_136007.1, from coordinate 4,130,127 downwards.
GCTCTTGATAAGATATCATGCGAGATAACCGGGCATATAGTAGGGCATTTTAGATCGTTTTCTGATATATAGGATAGCAATGCGACAATATGATCAACTCCTGATTAATGTACTATATGATACGAGGCTTAAGATATGACATTTTAACAATATCAGAGACTAACTTAGTCTTAAAAGTTGCCTGGGAAGGAGTAAGGCTCAGCTAAACGTGTTTTACTCAATACGGGGAATTCATTAGATAAATAGGGAAATTCCTTGCTAATTCAGCCTGAAATTGTGATAGTGTAAGTGTAAATTTTGATTTGATTTTGACTCAGATCAGCACCCGTAGAGCGGGTAGGGATTCAGTGTCTTGCTTAAGGACACTTCAGCAGGTGCTTCAACCTTAGTTGTCCAGTTGAAATACGGCCTCTAACCATCCTGCTGCACCAAAATCATATCTGATTATGAACATAACTGATATTACAAGACATTTTTCCCGGTCCTAAAATGTAAAAATCTCATTGTCACTTTAAATTGTGTGACAGTAGATAGTTAGATGCCTCGTCTAAGGACAATATCTATTAGATTTCTCTCTTGCTCTCCAAGTTATTGTACAGCAGCCGTTGTTAAAAGGTGCATAATATTGTTTTGGCTCAGCACAAATCTGTTTGAGAAGGACTTAGAAATGATTACTTGTTCTCTTTGCCTGCTACAGAGAAGTGCTGCCCTCGCTCCCTCGCTCCCTCGCTCCCTCGCTCCCTCCCTCGCTTCCTCGTTCTCTCCTTTCCTTGTTTTCTCCCTTCCTCTCTCTCTCTCCCAGTCTTCCTCCACCGCTCCTCCCCCCTTCACTCTCTGAAGAATGTGGAAGGACCTGTTATTCAGGCACACGCATGACTTGCTGATGACTGGGTTTACATAGCTGCTGTTTCCTCCAGCGAAGCAGGACTGCAGGCTCAGTTCTGTCTCTGTGTCCTCTCTCTCTCTCTCTCTCTCTGTCTCTCTGTCTCTCTCTCTCTCTCTCTCTCTCTCTCTCTCTCTGTCTCTCTCTCTCTCTCTCTGTCCTGTTTTCCCCACACCTGAGTCTGCCCAGGGCCAAACTCAGGATCTGAAGTGCGTTACCTGGAGGCCTTTGCTCCAAAAATTAACAAGCTAAGCAAGCGTGTTTTATCTTGTAGTCCGACAAGATCAGCTGAATTTACTGCTGCTGTCCCACCCCGACTAACAAATTCCAGGTTGACAGTTTGACAATTCACAGCGGGTGGCGGTAGCCTAGAGCGCTGGTTTCCAGCCTTGTTACCGCCGAGGCCCAAGAGCCAGTCACGACACCAGCTCAGCTGATTTCACAGATTAGCTCCTCCGCTCCGGCTGAAGGAGTGCAAATCAGCTAAATCAGCCGGTGTGGTGATTGGTTGGAATGAAAACCTGAAGACTCGTGGGCCTCGATGGCACATAGTTGAGAACCGCTGACCGAGAAGTTTGAGAAATGACTGGAATGTCGCTGGTTTGAATCCCGAGACCAGCTAGGAAAATATGGGAAGAGAAAGTGAATGCGTATTTCCTCTCCTCTCCCTCAACATGATGCCCATGAGAGAGTCGTACAGCCTCCATCTACTCCAGCTGACCTGCTCAGTGGCAGGTAGTGGAAGACTGTGGTTGTGCTGGGCGGCTCTCAGGTGTCAGTGTGTGTAGCTGTATGAATGTGAGGCTGGGTGTTGCTTGAAAAGAGCATGAATGCTCAGTGGACCCAGTTCCCTGGATAAATAAAGGTGAAACCAGACTAGGAGTCTAACTTTGAATTTTGTGGAAGCGTCTCTGCCGGGATTCAAACTCTGGTCTCCCGATTGAGAGTCTGCAGTCAAACTCCCTGCAGCACACTTTCACCCACGTGACAAAAAGTGGAGAACAGAGCGACCGACTGACTGACAATGTGATCCTTTAGCAGCTAATCGAATAGTCCATTCATTCGTCAAATGTTTAAAGTCGAGATGAAACGGCATTTCGAGAGTATCTAACTTCCGTATCGTGACGTATTTCCGAGTGAAACAGGAAAGACAGGCGGGACGTAACGTTGGGAGGAATTTGATTTGAACGTTGAAAAGTGGGCGTGTCAAAACACCCGAAGACACACCGAAGTACCGTGCTGCTGCTAGCTAGCTAACTAATGAATCTTAGCTCTGGGCGCTAAAAGTTGAAGATTGATTGATGGGTGGATGTCATGACATTATTGGTTGAAATTGGTTGAGGCATGCTTACGTAAGCACACGGCATATTTTGTTTTACAGGAAGAAAACATGATTGAATTTTGATATAAGATCTTTGATGACTTTGACAAATTGATTTTTTGTATTTTTTTTGGCATATATTGTTAAATAGGTGCACAATATGACCGGGGATGTGATCTAAAAGGGTTAAAAAGGCATTTTTCATTTCATCTCGACTTTAAAATCGCTTATCATTTCCTATCCAGAACAACTGACAATAATTGAGCAGGTAGGGTGTCAGTGTGTTGCTTAGGGACATTTTGACAGACTTTTTCTCTCTCTCTCTCTCTCTCTCTCTCTCTCTGTCTCTCTCTCACACACACATTTACTCATTCTCTCTCTCTCTCCTCCTCCTCACCCCCCCCTCCCTCCAGGATCGACCTCAAGGTGTCCAGCAGCCCGTACGGCTACAAGCTGCAGGAGGCGCAGGCCATCCTCAGCGAGGTGCGCTCCATCCGAGATGCCATCAGCTCCGGGGAGAAGGAGAAACAGGAACTCATGCAGGTAAAGTGGGGCGATTTAGAATAAACAAAACAGAGCCAAGGCACTTTTTCCATGTGTAAAGCTAAAGTTACCCCTGCGTTTTTGTCGGAGGATGCAGAGGGGAGGTGAGCGAGGAGAGGATGAAGATAGGTCAGGTGTGTGTTATGTTGTTTTTGTGGTGTGCAAAGGAGAATGAAGGAGAATGTTTTGCAATTTTAAAATCATTTTAAGTTGAAGTTGCTAAAGGCAGGATATTAAGTTGATCACCACCAGCAAGAACTCCATGATGAACAAAAGAAAAAGGAAGAAGAGCGAAAGAGGAGACAGATAATCCTAATACTGAAATCTGATGCCAAGATCCACGTGTGACATGTCAGAAATCACAGCAAAGCCACATGATATTCTGCCTTTTTTCCACAGTTGGAAGGATTTTATATCTCACTAGTAGTGAAATATGGATTATATGTCAAGTTTTTTATCCAGTGAGCCCAGACTAATGGTTCAAGTCTTGTTCAGTGTAAGCAGTATTGGGTAATTCTTGACATTAACAATAATACTAATAATATGATACTAGTCATTAGGACTTTGCACCTATTGCTCACATCTGTCTGGATCTCTTGTGTTCTTGAGAAAAGGTTGTTCTGTTGCTGAACTACTCCCATTTTGTTCCTGTGATTGGACAAAATGTGACTGACTGTCCAATGCACACTTCTTGTAGACCAGTGGGTTTCAATCCTGGTCCTTGCTGGTTTTCTCTCCTACCAGCTAGTTAACTGCATTCACCAGGTGTAAAATAGTCCCTGATTAAATGGCTAGAATGAAAACTAGCAGCGTTCTGGGTCTCGAGGACCAGGATTGAAAACCACCAGTGTAGACTACTAAACTGGTGGGAGAGGGAGTGGATATAGTGAAAAAAAGAGAATGAAGAGGAATGGAAGAGTGTAAGGAGATTACAAAGGAGGAGGATAAGTCAGGGAATGAGAAAAGGGAAGGAAGGAGGACACAAAACAATCGGGGGGGAAAGAAGCAAGGAGACAAGGACGGGCGGTTCGGGAATCAAGTGACTCCCAGGAGAGTCTGTACGTGTATTAAAACACTTTGCATGAAATTGCAGTGGAAAAAAAGGCAAGTCACAATAAAAGAGATTTATTGAGTCGGAGGAGCTGAGGCTGCAGCGTGGCAGGTGTTGTTTTAGTGCTGCGCTTCAGTTGCTGCGGATGACAGCTTGTCGAGTTCGCTCAAGAGGAGATGTGGGCTGAGGAGGGATTGTGTGGTGTGTGTGTGTGTGTGTGTGTCGGGGGGTGGGGGGGTGGGGAGGGGGGAAGTAGAGCAAAAAAGTGTGTGTCTGTGTGTATATTTGTGAGGAGTTGGAGACATGTTTCTGGAAAGTGAGGGCACTTTTGGCCGGTGGCACTAACATCTCCAGGGTTTGGATTTCATTTCGTGTGAAGCTCAGTGGGAGGAGCCTGGCATGATCACGGCCAGGGTGTCGGGGGTTTGATTCCCACTGAGGCCGCCAGAGGTGTGACCAAGTCGACTTCGCTCGAGCCCCAAGTCAGTCTCAAGTCTTGAGGCACAAGTCTCAAGTCAAGTCTCAAGTCTAAATGTAGAACAGCAAGTCAAGTCAGAACAAATCAAGAGTCCAGTATCAATTTAATATCTTAAAGAAAACTAAATATCTAGGACTTTTCAATGCAATATGGTTTTAATAGGATAAAAACTTGGTAAGAGCATCATGATTTTGATTTCTATAATCAGTTTCAATAAATTCAATCATTCCATACAAATTCAGAAAACAATTTAAATTCAGTCGTCTGCTGGAACAAATCTCATCACTTTCAATCTGAGTCATTTACACAAACACAAGATCTCAAGTCAAGACTTTAGAAACCTCAAAGCACGAGCCAAAGTCAAGTCTCAAGTCTTCTCTTCATGCATCAACACTCGAGGCCGCCCATGCTAAAAAAAAACACAAACGGAATTCAAAGGTGCTTTGGATAAAAGTTTCCACAAAATGTCAGATGTGGAAAGGGCAAATTT
>NC_136007.1:4040361-4122861 GCF_048128805.1 Centroberyx gerrardi | reverse complement strand
TCAAGTTTCCGCCCCAAAAACTTGTCACTCGTCTTGAAACAACATCTAGTCTGAGGCTGAGGTAACCGCCATCTGTAAAGCCACCGCAGGCGTTGAAGAAGCAGCTGGCGAATGTAAGCAATCTGCAAAAAAAAATACAAAAAATAAAAGCAGTGCTGATGTTCACCCATGTTTTAGAACAAGTCTTGTCTGCTGCGCATTTAGCTTTGCTGTTATCTCTTTTCTTACTGCTTTCCGATGTTGCTGTTGCTGTTGCGGTGTCTCTTCCCTGCTCTGAAGCCACTAGACAAACAGCCAGATCATTTACACTGAGCGGACAAAACATCAGGGCGCCCTGCTCTTTCCAGGAAATGGGCTGAGCAGGTGAATCCAGGTGAAAGCGGTCATTCCTTATTGATTTCACTGACGAGAAGGGAAGGGTAAAAGTCAAGTTTGAAGACAAGATTATTTATTTATATACAAGCGTGTCTCAAAGGGCTTTACATACCATCTCATACATCACATGTGCATGCCATATACCATACTACATCAAAGATTTTTAGTTTAATCGAGACGTGGGTTGCACACAGCCGGGTGCAGCTCAACAAAAAGGAGGAGCTCCTAATATTTAGCACACCAAGTGGATTATATTCCATTTATATGTTATTTTAATGTGAAAAAAGTTGCATATTGCAGCTTTAAAGCTACAGAAGGCAAGGTATTTATTTAAATAACAGCCTAAATTACGATGTAGGGCTACAACAGAGAAGAGCGTCCATTTCCCCTAATTGTGGGTAGACTCACTCTGTTTGCCCGACTTAAATTCTGGTGTTGGGTACGGCCACTGGAAATCTTCTCGGTGCACAGGAAGCGAAACATAGGAGCAAAATACCAAACCGTCTCGTAAATAGCAGCAGGAATCAATGATGGCTGAACAACCCACTAAGAAGAAGAATTATAGGTCCGAGGAGTGCACAGTTCACTGACGTCACGTTTACATGACTTCTGGGTAATGAAGTCTTTCAAACTCACTTCTTCTCTGTTACTTCAGTGGTCAAGTAGTGAGAGAGAGAGGGAGAGAGAGAGACAGAGAGAATCAGTGGAAGTGCCGCATCATTAAAATGCCTCGACACTACCACGACCATAAAGGTGTATTTTTTCCGCTCCGTCTGAACGGCAGAGATAAGGTACATTCCACAGCAGGCTTCAGTGCAGACCGCCGAGCCATATAAGATATTCATCGCCTGCCGTAAAGATTAAAGGATCGCTGCGATAGCCAGTTTATCCCCCGGCCGCTGTCGCACGCAGCATGGTTTACCAAACACAGCTGGGTTCGTCATTTATACCATAGCTTTGTACAATGAGTATAATAATAATAATAATAATAACCTTTATTTGTATAGCACCTTTCATACACCACATGCAGCTCACAGTGCTTTACATCAATAGAAGGCAGATAAAAACAGATAAAAAGATACAATTTATATAAAAGAACAAGCAAAACGCATGGCATTAAAAGAATCAAATCAAGTAAAATAGAAAGATAAAAGAACACAATCAATTTAAACAGCTAATTAAAATATAAGCTATAAGTTTTTAGCAGGCAGAATAAGCCTTAATTCCTAGATCATCAACATTATAATCGACTAATAGTAAGGACCAAAGTCCTCAGAGCCCTGACATAGTTTGTCCAAGGTAAAGACTGCTGTTTGATTATTCTGCCAGCTTCAATGCAGACTCAATCTAGATTTGATCCGATGGTCGAAGTCCTCAGGATTGTCACCCATTTAAAATAGTCCAGCGCTTTTGATGTGAGGCTCAGAAGTAGCTAAGAATACAAAATGACATCTGTCCTGTTTTGCTGCGCTCTTTTCTCTCTTGTCTATTTTATTTGTTTATTTTAAAGAGACCATCACAGATACCACGTTATATTGATGCCATGACAGTTAGTGCATCTGATGAACTGTACCTAATGTGCAGAGCTGGAAAGTAATACATTACATTATGTCTGCAGTTTTGGTTCTACTGCAGTGTCTCAGGTTGTCTTCTGTTCTGTACTGTAATGATCTGTACTGGTCTGTTGTTTTGTTCTATTCATTACATTACATTATGTAATTTAGCAGACGCTTTTGTTCAAAGCGACAGTTCTATATATGCTGTAAATTCACATATTTCGTATTTTTTCATTCATATATTTTTGCTTAATGGAGTATGTTCCAGTGTTGTAATTGTGAGTTGTGTTATGTTTAATGACCCCTCTTTGCTCTATCCTCATTCATATCCTATGTTTTATTGCTGTATCCAACCATTAGCTGCTGCAGTGACCCGGTTTCCCCATGGGGGTCCTTTCATGTGTTGATGACTCTGATCCAAAGCCCCGTGTCTGTTCTGTTCCTCCAGAAACTGGCGGTGTTGAAGGACGGTTTCCAGCTGGACTCGGGCTCCCAGCAGGAGCTGTGGGGCAGCAGTCCCTCGCTGGCCAACTCGGAGCTCTCCATCCCTCGCCTCTACTCCGACGCCGGCTCCCAGACCGACATCCCTGCTGAGGTGAGTCCCGAGCAGGAAAGGCCAGGAAGCTTCCTTTCACTTTGTCCACCATGACGGATTACTGAGTCTCAGCTGAAAGGTCATCAGTCACACAATCCACTGGAATCCTCTGTAGCGTTGTCACAAAAAAATGAAATTTCAATGCTACTTTAATGCTGTTGGAAAGATTGAATAAAAAAAAAAAATATGTCAGATGTAGTGTGCAAGCTGACATTCTATTTTAATGTTGCCTCCAAAGTGTAAAATGTGTGGATGACACGTGGATTTGAGTCATTGGATTGGAATAGACCGCATAGAGCCGCAGTCTGGCTCTTGAGAGTGGACTGCAGCACCAGCTGAAAATATGGCAACCAGTGTATTAATGTCTACCATATCAGTGTGTTCATGTCTGTGTATTAATGTTGTTTTCTCTGTGTGTGTGTGTTCAGTTCATGACCAACACCAACAAACTGGCAGAGAAGGTTCGTCTGAGCCTGAAGTACGAGGAAGCCAAGAGAAGGTAGGAATGACTCACTTTGTCTGGATAGAGCTCGCTGTGTGTGTGTGTGTGTGTGTGTGTTTTTATGCATTTATACGTATGCGTGCCTGAATGTGGAGTCATGCATTTTACTGTGTGTGCAAACAGATGTGAGTGTGTGTGTGTAACGTTTGTGTAATTCCAAAGTTTCCAAACTTTTAAGTTTACTATTGTTCTTTAATGAATCAGTTTTCTTGTATGGAGATTTGCGAAACGGAGATTAAATATTGTCAACAGTACTAGCTAACTAATCTGCGATTACACTACTGATACAGATTGTGTGAAAAAAAATGTAGAAATGGAAACAATAGAAAGGACTCATCCTATCATGGAAAGCTTCATTACACAATACGATCCCACAATTAAAACAATAGGATTTTTCTCTGCATTGGGGAATTTTTTTTTGCAGTCGCCAAAGGCTTTTCCCTTTTGCACCAAAGTGAAAAAACCGAACGAAACTGAAAAACAAATTGAGAAAAAAAAAGCATCCCTTCTTTGAATAATTGCAACTCAGCCATCTGCCCAGCTGACGTTATCCGGTCCTCACAACAGAGACGACGGCAAAGACCCATTTTAAACTAGAAAAATCCCCCGGGTGAGACCCACCTGCGTCAGCCAATGAGGATCAAATTGCTCGAGACGGGACACACGGACGGTCAGTGGGAGACGCGACTCGGGCGACATCGCCAGTTTAATTGACTCGAAATGGCGCGTTCCCTCGGCAGCTGATCCCCTACAGCCAGGCCAAATCATAATTAATGTATTCTGCCCACCTGGGGGGAGTGCAGCCTCCTCAGCACACACTGGGCAGAAGGCAGGGAAACGGCAGTCGCAGGCTTAATGCAGATAGATGCTCATATTCATGCCTATGGACTATTTAGAGTCTCCGATCCACCCACTTGCCTTTCTTTAGAATGTGGGAGGAAGCCAGAGCGTCCAGAAGAAACCACAAAGACAAAAAAACGACAAATCTCCACAAAGAACCCAGGTGCTTCTTCCTGTGAGGCGACAGTCCCACAACGCTGCTTATCTGCCATAATTAATGATCATCTCTCTCCCCTCTTTGTCTTCTCTCATTCTCTCCCTCCCCCGTCCTGCACACCCCTTCCTCCCCCTCTCTCCTCCGCCCTCCAGGATCGCCACCATCGAGGTGCAGATCGCCAAACTGGACAGCGAGGCCTGGCCGGGGCTGCTGGACCCGGAGCGCGACCGCCTCATCCTCATCAACGAGAAGGAGGAGCTGCTGAAGGAGCTGCAGTACGTCCGTCCTGCCGCCGCATGGAGCCCAACGACGCCGAGAAGCTGGAGTCGCAGAAGAAGCGCCTGGAGAGGGACCTGCAGGCGGCCCGGGACAACCAGAGCAAGGCCCTGACCGAGAGGTGGGTAGGGGGGATCGGAAAGTCCTGGAGATGATTAGACAGTTATTAAGAATCAGAATCTATGAGCAATCAGATAACTGACGTTGATAAGAAACAAGAGACAGAGAGAGATGGATAAACTTTGATAAATAGCAATAGAAACACATCCAGCAGGTCAGAATTGGTGAAAACAAAACCACCTGACTTTCTAGTTCCTTTCACTGAGACCTTTACAGACGTCAAACCTCTCCTCTCCTCTCCTCTCTTTCTCTCTTTCTCTCTCCTCTCCTCTCCTCTCTTTCTCTCTCCTCTCCTCTCCTCTCCTCTCTCTCCTCTCCTCTCCTCTCTTTCTCTCTCCTCTCCTCTCTTCTCCTCTCCTCTCCTCCCTTCTCCTCTCCTCTCCTCTCCTCTCCTCTCCTCTCTTCCTCTCCTCTCCTCTCTTCCTCTCCTCTCCTCTCCTCTCCTCTCTTCCTCTCTCGTCTCCTCTCCTCTCTTCCTCTCTCCTCTCCTCTCCTCTCCTCTCCTCTTCTCTCCTCTCCTCTCCCTCTCTCTCCTCTCCTCTCCTCTCCTCTCTCCTCTCCTCTCTCCACCTCTCTCTCCTCTCCTCTCCTCTCTAAACATCATGGCCTTTACTAGTTGGACACCGGCACCAAACCAGGATCAGGTATCCACGGCGACTACGCCAATTAGGCACTCATCGCCACGGAGCTCTCTCTCTCTTCTCTGTTACATTCCTCACTCTTTCTCTTTTTTTCTCCCCGTCTCTCTGTCTCCCTCTCTCTCTCAGCATTTCCTTCTGTGTTTCTCTGTGTCTCTCCCTCCCCCTCTCTCTCTCTCTCTCAATTCAATTATGCTTTATTTGCATGAATGCGTGGTAGCCATTGTTGCAAAAGCAATACAGTAATCTCACAATACAGGAATACAGCAGTCTCTCTCTCTCTCTCTCTCTCTCTCTCTCTCTCTCTCTCTCTCTCTCTCTCTCTCTCTCTCGCTCCATTTCCAAACTTTTTCAGTGTCTAACTAGTAACAGAGAGCCAACCAGAAAGACCAATATCCTGCATACCTCTCTCTCTCTCTCTCTCTCTCTCTCTCTCTCTCTCTCTCTCTCTCTCTCTCTCTCTCTCTCTCTCTCTCTCTCTCTCTCTCTCCCCTCTCTCTCTCTCTCTCTCTCTCTCTCTCTCTAACAGGTCTCTTGTTGTTCTCTGTACTGGTTAGACTCTACCTGAGTTGAGTCTCTCTTTGTGTCTCCTCTCCTTTTCCTGTAACCTGAGAGACTGCAAAGCCAGGTCACAAAAGAAACCCTTTTTGCACATACACACACACACACTATGCACAGGAAACACACACACACACACACACACACACACACACACACACACATACTACACCCACGCACTCACTCACTGACACAAGAAATATGCACGCACGTATTCGGGGAGTCTGCAGGTTCTGAAAAAGTCTTAAAATGTCTTGAATTCGATTGTCTATTCATTCACTCAAAAGGTCTTGACTCCTAACTCTTAAATACGACCTTTAAGTCTTAAAGTCAGTTTTAGAGGTCTTAAAAATGTTGTGGTTTCTTGGTGAGCGTTTTTTTTTCTCGTGAAAAATCAGTTTGATAGGACAAAAGTTGCTTTCTGTACCAAAATTGGTCTTATGTTTAATTCTAGCTGGCATTAAAAAGGTCTTGAAAAGTCTTGACACCTTGATATACAGTACACTCCACGCTTTCTATTGAATTCTCAGGCGTGCACACACACACACACACACCCACACACACACACACACACACACACCTACCCCTCTCCCTTTCCCACAGGCATGAGAAACATTGACACACATAGACACGTATACAAGAAACACACACACCAAAAACACAATCACACACTCAAGAAGCACTCATTAAACATGAACGCACACACACACACACACACACACACACACACACACACACACACAAGCTATCCGTAACCTGATCAAAGGCTTCCCCACTTTGGCCTGTTTCCACTAAAACCATGGATCATATGAACAGCTGTTAGTAGACCGGTGTCCTCCTAACAAAGCACATACAAATAGATGACACCTCCGTCACATGAACACAAAGCGGCGGCTCACAATGCCTCAGCATATCGCCGCTGTCACGCCGTATCCGCTGTTTTCAGGCGCTGTCACCTCCAGCCAGCGCGGTGATGGAGTATTATGTTCGCCACGTCTGTCTTATGTGTTTCTGCTGCGTCTGAAGTCGAGTCAAGTTCATTCAGGAAGCACTTTTAGCCAGACAGGTTTGACACAAAGTGCTTTACACAGCAACAAAGGGCAGAACATGATTTAAAAAAAACCAAAAAAAACGGATTTGAATTTACCGTACGACTGCAAGGGTTTGGCTGACTGAAAAACATTTTACTGAAGGGGAATTTTGTGACCTTATTTTCAAGCTGAGGGGTTTTAATTTATGGGTTTGTTCAGTTTTTTTTTTTGCCCTTGTGTTTGTCCATGCAGGTTGCGGCTGCACTGCAAGAGGAACAAGCTGGTCAGAGAGCTGGAGGAAATGGTCCGACTGGCTACATCACTACATACTCAACTCAAAAGGTACCTTATATATATGTGTATGTATATCCACACACACACACTAGGGCTGCACAATCAATCGTATATGGTAAATAGTACATCGCAATTTTAGTTTCTGCAATGAATCTGTCAGATTTGTCAGTATTCACTTAATTTAGAGCGCCCTCTGTTGTTGAAAAAGAACAGAAAGATGTTTATATTCTTCAAAACGTGCAGAAAAATAATTTTGTTCCCCAAAACTTCGATACTGACTCCTATCTGTCTGTCCGCCGTACGCGATTTCTCACACGCCGCTGATCAGATTTTGACGAAACTTGGGGAAAAGATGCGTCTCACCGCTGTGCTGTGACATTTTCAAAATGACCTTGATTGGCCCGAGGATGACCTTTACAATTACAGGTCAAGACAAGATGACGTATTTGTTACTGATTGGCTGTGAGGGGGCAACATGGTTACTGTTGCCTTGTTCATAATTCTGATCACAGCAAAGCAATTGATGATGATAATTCTAACCATTACTGGGAAGCTCTAACACACACACACACACACACACACACACACACAGGCTGCATGTGGCTACCAATCCGTGCTTGCAGCAGGTCATGTCGGGACACTGGCTGTTCACACTCAATTTTATAATTGAAATTGAACACGTCATGCTGGCCAGCAGGGGAACAGAAGCTATACAACACACGTTTTTTTCCCCCCACAGATAATTTACATGAACTGTCTGCTTCATTAGACAGTGTACAGAGGAGGCAGACGGGGCGTGACACGAGACAGAGGTTGTGAATCAGAGGATTTGAACCATCAACATCACAAGTGCATTGTACCGAGCGACCTTCGCCCACTGAGCCGCCACGGCACCCCGAGAAGAGCCAGTTTTAACAATGATGTAATGCAAAATACCATGTCAGCTCCGATTACATCGCTCCGCACAGACGCACTATAGCACAAGTGAAGAATTTGTATTGTAGATATAAAAAAAAAAATCACATTCAGAATGAGAATTGCTTTTATTCACCGAGTGCGACAGGTGCACAAGGAATTTGACCTGGATCTGACTCGTTTGAAGACGGTTACACAATACAGACCGAACGTCATTTCTCTGATCTTTGCAGCTACTTTAGAGGAATTTTTTTCAGCGTTTAAGGAGAGTTCCTGGAGCTTTTAGTCTCAGCGATGTAGCGATAATTGAAGAAGTGTGTGTATTTTAGATAAATAGGGTGATAACTGTGGGAATACTCTTTTTAAGCTCGGGGAAAGAGGTTGGTATGCGGCAACCACTGTCGAGACTCCAGGGGATAGACCAGAGATTCAGTCATTTACTTGAATTTTACAGCCATTTTAATATGGAGTCTTTTTTTCTTCTGGCTGTGTGTTTCAGTGGTTATTGTCCTGATAGGTGGATATACTGTAGGCTGCTATACTGTAGAATAATAATAATACATCCATAGAAAGAGAGACTAGACTACACTTCTTTTTTTTTTTAAGCCTGCGGAAGACCAAAGTTATATTTGTTTAATGTTCGTTCAAGTTCAGTCATGTTCATTTAATTTATATTTCATATTATTGCGTGCATCCATTATGCATTTCTTTGGTTCTGCAAATTTCTTACAAGGCCCCCGATCACAGAATGATTTACTGAGATTTTAGTTACGAGTTTCAAAGCAGGCAGTTAAGAGAGAGCAGGGGGGGGGGCTTTGAAGTGAAGTGGAGGGGAGGCCGAGAAATTTGGCTGATTAAGTATTTAACCTTTTTGATAGAAAAACTTTGCCGAAGATGAAAGTCTCTTCCCCCTCTTGCAGTTTTCCCCCTCTTATCTCCAGCTAGTTAGCCGCTCTCTCTCCGATTTCAATCACGGCGTCCTCCTCAAACGTAACATTTCCAGCCCCCCGGAAACCAGAACGCCTTTCATAACATCCTCGGGAACGATTTTACGAGGTGACGCAAGCCCTCTGCAAGGCACACGCGTGTTTCAGAATCATTATGAGACCCTTTGATTTGAAACGGCCCTTTTTTCTTACGTTTTTTTTCCAAGACGTTCAACAGCGATAATCTGAGCAGTTTCAGGCGACATGAACAATGCTGTCCCACTCTTATCTCTCCCCCCCCCCTTCTGCTAGTTTCTCTCTGTGTTTTTGTTCTCCTATCACGGCTAATTCATCCCGCGTTCCTGGCTGATGTACATCAAACGGTCCTGCCGGCGGATAGGGACTCCCCTGTGTCGGCGCTAACGAGCCGCTCGGCTTTAATTAGAGCGTTTGCCGCGGAGAAGTCTGAGGAGGCGGCGACAGGAGGGCCGAGGTGATGAAGAGGGAGGAGAGGAGGGAGAGCTGGGAGAGGAGAAAAGGAAACGAGAGGAAGAAAGGGGTAGGAGGAGGCATAGGGGAGAAGGAAGGTTACAGAGGAGGGGAAGGAAAGAAAAGTGGGATTCCTACACAGTTTCTATTTTGTTTTTCCAGGCCATAACTGATTAAACCTTGACTTGATTCGAAGATTTTGACGGGTGTTCAGTATGATTTATGCCGATAGTCATCTTGCCCTTAACTGTGCCATTTCACTCTATACATGCAAAAAATATCTTATAATATATGTGACATGAGTCTAAAACCACAGAAAACATGTAGTTGTACAGTACTGTGCAAAAGTCTTTTTTATATAAATTTAGTCTTAGATGTTTATTTATTTGTTTTCTGCATTAGTGTGTCAGCAGATTGCTCTTTATAGTACATTTTTTGATATTTAGAAACTTTTCATTCAAGTATTTTTGAAAGCATCTTCGCTTTATGGATTCTTTTACATGTGCCTAAGACATCGGTAGGGTACAACAATGTTTTTTTTTAAGCTTTTGTGCAATTTCTAAACTTTTCGAGAAATTCTTTAGTCATACATTTCCAGACTTGTGTAGGAACCCTGGGAAAGGGAGAGGAGAAGATAGGGAGTGGGGAAGAAAGGTAGATCATTGGAGAGGGATAGAAGAGGAGAAAGGATGGGGAAGGAGAGAGAAAGAGAGGAGAGGATAGGAAAGGAAAAGGGGAGAGGAGAGCAGAGTAGGAAACATGGTTCTCGGCGCCTAAACGTGTGTTGAAGACATGAGAGAGTCTGCCTGCAGTTCGCTCCTCGCTCTGTCAACTATATTGATTTCTTCTCTTTGTTTTTCTTCTTTTTCTGCCTTAATCTCTCTTTCCCTGTCTTCTCCCGAACCCTCCGCTCTCTCCTCCCAAACCTCCTCCGCTCTCTCTTCTCTTCTTTGTCCTTCTCTTTCAGTGAACTCATAACTTCATAACGATGTAGTAAAATATTCTGTTAACGACGGCTATAAAATTGATGAACTGTCATATAACCTCCCGTTCCTTTCATTCTCCCAATCCCCTTCTCTCCTGTCCTTTCATTACATTACATTAAGCTAACATTCCTATCCAAAGTGACTTGTAATGAGTGCAACAGTAGAATAAACTCAAATTGTTAGATCACCTACATGGCACTTATAAAACTAAGGGCTCATTCTTCCGAGATCTAAAGGGAGCCAATAAATACCTTTGGGTTTCGTTATTAGAAAATATATCTGAAGGCTTCTTTGAAGAAGGTTCATCTTTCATAAAGAGGTTTTTTCAAGGAGCCTTCCTGGGTTCCCTGTGGTTGCAATTTGGTGAATCCCTAAGCGTTTCCTCAAAGCACTTATTATTTTAGTTTTTCCTCTCTTTTTTTACTGTGTACAAGCAACCAATAATAATAGGTGCAGGGGTTAAAGCTACAGTGCCTAGGCGATGTATAAAGGGTTTCATTCCAAATTGCTGTTAATTCCTTTTGGATTTTTTTTTTTTATTATATTCATCAGTCAATATTTCAGAAACACAAATGATTCTCTCCTCAAAAACAGCTATTTTGTATGCAACAGTCTTTATGACTCATAGCTGCAATAGCAACTCATAACATGCTTTCATGCCAACAATAATTGTGTACAAGTAGGTGTATTTATTTATTTTTAAAAATAGTGGATGTTTCAGGAAAACTGAGATACTAGCTCTAAGATTGAAAACCTCCAGTGAGGAGAAGGTAAACTCTTTAGCTTCAGGACAGTTTGCCTCGAAACACGTTGGCTTTAAGTCATGATAATAAAGGCTTTTTCCCTCCTTACTGGATTCAGAGAGCCTGGACTTTGTGCATACAGCTCAAGATTTTACTTTTTTCTCACTGGAGGGTTTTAATCTTAGAGCTAGTATCTCAGTTTTCTACAGATTTGGTTCTTGCTTCCAATGAGCGCCTGTAAACCGAAGGACTTTACTACATTTTCTTAATCCAAAAGAGCACCAAGTGTGACTTCTGTCTAGCGGATATCTCATTTTGGAATGAAACTCATTCTTCTTCTCCTCTCCAGCCTGTCGGCCAGCACCCTGTCCTGTTCGTCGGGCAGCAGTCGCGGCTCTCTGACCTCCAGCCGCGGCTCGCTGGCCACCACCTCCAGCCTGGGCTCCACCTCCTCCCTCAGCTTCACCGACATCTACCTGGAGCAGCCGGAGCTCGCCGACCCGGACTTCCAGAACAAGCTGGACAGCCTGCTGCAGGAGGGCGGGCCGGGAGGCTACCGCCCCTCCAGTTCTATTACGACCATACACGAGCACGAAGTGGTGACGGCGTCCGGAGGGACGGACGCGGGGACGGCTGAGGCCAAAGCGGGAGGGGCGGGAGGAGGCGCGGGGTGCTCTGCCGGCGGGGGCGGAGGAGTAGGAGGCGGAGGAGCGGAGGCGGGATCGTCCAGGATCCAGGCGCTCAGACTGTCGGAGACGCCGCGCTCCATGAACTCCTTGTCGCCGCGGTCGTCGCTCTCCTCTCTGTCGCCGCCGTGCTCGCCGCTGGTCACGGACGCTACTTTCCTGTCCGGGGAGGCCTTCGCGGGCCAGACGGGGCCGGGTGGGCTGGCCCTGGATCTGGAGCTCCACAGCAGGCTAGCTGAGCTGGAGCTCGGCCTGGACTCCCAGGAGCAGCGGCAGGAGGAACACGGGGGAGCCGGGGAGGCGGACGGCAAGCAGAACCACAACGCCACGCCGGGCGATGAGGTCAAAGGTACGAAGGAACATCCACAGCAAACTAATACGTAACCTTTGCAGTGGAAATGCCAATTCATTGTAGGACAGGAAATTCTTATCTGAATGTGATTAGAAAATGTTTCCCCTCATGAAACCAGTGTGTGCATGGTAGTTAGGAAGTGTGACTTGCACACAGCCGTGGAATTAGCATGAAAAATTAAAGCACAGGCAATGAATAAAGACATTATCACTGCATTAAAGCTGCGACAGCAACATAAACACAACAGTAGCAGCATTCAGCATAAGCATTAGGCGCTTTGTGGCAGATTCAGTGCTGTACTGAAACCTAAGGCTGCACAATATGAATATAAAAAATTTAAATTGCACTGCTGCAGAAACACAAGAGGCTGCAGTATTTTGGTCAGAGGGGAAAGCGGTTCCAGCCAAAAAAAATCCCTGGTCAATGAATCATAAAAGAAGCCTATATATTAGCATGTTATTTTTGGATTTATTTATTTTTTAAGTATATATTTTTCAGGTGGTGAGAAGGACGTTGCAGTACGTAGAAAATGCCCACATACTGTACATTGCAATATTCAGCAAAAAACATTAGCAATTTTAAATCACTTGAACCAAAAGTCAATGATACAGCATTCACTGAAGTCGAAGCTCCCTGTGAACCAAATGCAACTTTCTAAGCATCTCATTCACGTTTTCTAGACTGGAAAAACTCTCGCTCTCTTGTTCTTACTATGCTATCGCTATCACTCTCTCTACCTACATGTGTAACCCACAGCTGAATACAACAAGTTCACACCTGTTCTCTGGCGGGTGTCGAAAGTAGAGGCGCGCATTCTCAAAAAAATAGTTTTGCGCTCGAGTTAACGATCAAATATCGATGTTTGTAAGGCCCAAACATGTTACAAGCCCCCCCTCCACACACAAACCACACCACACTAGGGCTGAACAATTAATCGAAATTTTATCGAAATCGCAATATGGCCTACTGCAATTTTCAAATCGCAGGAGGCGCAATATTTGTTAAAGGCGAAATGTGTGTCAAAATACCATTTTAAATGAAATATTGTCGTGCTGCAGAGGTGTCCTGGCCTACACATCATATTCTACAGACTTAAGAAAACATCTTTGTTTGGTACAGATCCCCGCAAAAATCACACCATAATCATTTTAATACGTTTTTCAATGAAAATGAGAATAATGATGTAAAAATGATCATTCCCTCTAATATCGCAAATCATATCGCAATTGCAATATCGGTCAAAATAATCGCAATTAGATATTTTTTCAAAATCGTTCTACACACTTAAAATAAAAGCATTATCCAGACAAAAAACTTGACTCACACTGATAAGCATATGGAAGCAGAATGGAGGCTATAATCATGACTAACTGAACACTAACTGAAGTAGGAGTAGAGAAAGCAGGTTGATGGAAAGTGGGTTCACCAAAAAAATAAATTACAACACTTCATCACAAAATAACTCCTGGAATGCACTGAACTTCACAGATTGGTGATCTATAACAATCTAAGCTTATCCGATGGGGGATTTTTTACTTTGTGACAACAATTAATTGTCTTAATCCCTAAGAGAGACGGAGGGAGGGAGAGAGAGAGAGTGAGAGGGAATGTGAAAGAGTGAAATGGAGAGAGAGAGGGAGAGCAGAGTATATGAGGAGTTGGCAGAGAGTCGGGTGATGTAACACCTCTCTCTCTCTCTCCGTTACACTAGACGACATGCAAACACACTCCGACTTTATTGGAAAGCAGGGTCAGGAATCCTCCTCCTTGCTCTGTGTGAGTGTGTGTGTGTGTGTGTGTGTGTGTGTGTGTCCTCCTGAGGAATTTAATATTGCGCCTGAAACCTGATTGCTAGTGGGAGCAGTGAGAGGGAGGTGGTGAAGGAGAGGAGAGGGGGCTGAAGAGAGTAGAAGAAGAGTGTTGGATTACAGCCGCTGTGTTGCCTCATGTGTCATGATGTTATGCTAGGATGCTTTATTTGTTTTGTAGGGATGGGACGATACATCGAAATTCAACATATCGCAATACAAAAATGTGACAATACGGATCGTGGGGCAGAAAAATTTATCATGATATTAGTTACATTTTATTCTGCTGTAGTAATCACAAATGAGACGCTTGACCATCACCGTTTCACAAGCTCTCCATCCAAATTAAATAATAATAATAATGCATTTTATTTGTATAGCACTTTTCATTCATAGTGAATCTCAAAGTGCTACAGAGTTAAAAACATAAAAAATGAAAACAAAGAAAAAAAGAGATCGCTAACAAAAGTTAACACGAAAAAGCCTTCCTGAATAAAAAGGTTTATATTATTTACACTTTGGAATGACATTTTTAAATTGTTGTTTACATTCTAGCGAGCCAATGCCATTGCTAGAAAGATTTGTGGCTCAGAAATAAACAACAACAACAATAAATTCTGCACAGTCAGGCTTTGATGTCATTGAACTTTAATTTATTACATCGTATCGTGGTTGTATCGAATCGTGAACCCCATATTGCGTATCTAATCATATCATGAGATAAGGATATCGTCCCATCCCTATTGTTTTGTTATTATCTCCTAACTGTCCTGTAAATTAGCTTGGCCTTAGTCGCTTTAGATGAAGGTTTCAAAGTGAATCGAATGGAGGTGAGTTTAAATAAATTGGGGTGAATTGAATTAAAGTGAACTGAGCCCACTCCAGCCGTGGAACCTGACCCAGGTTCCCATTGTGGACGGGGGGGTGAAAGGTTGACGTGGTGTCTGGTTTCTCCAACACTCCTGCTCACTCTCTATCCCTCCTTCCAGGGCTGAACACTATATCAGGCACTAGGAAGGCAGACAGGCCTTCGAGTCCAGAAACAGGAGAATCGGTCCTCATTGGGAAGACCAAGAGGAGAGACTCCCCCAGTCTGCCTTTGTAGAGCCGCTGGAAGTGTTTTACAAAAGCCAAGATACGCGTACTGTGCAATAAGTAACATTTTTACTGCCTCATCACTAGGCCTGTGCTGATATGAAAATTTCATAGTACGATTATCTTGGCCAGAATTATCTCGATATACGATATTTTTTATTATATTTTTTTTATACGTTATCCTGATAATTATTAATAAGATGAAAACTTACAAAAACAGTACTGTAATATGCTTCAATGACTTAAAAACTAATTTATCATATCAATCACAAGACATTTCTCTTTTTTTTAAATGTAAGACTGTAGAACATATGTAACATATTTATGTAAAATATTGACTTTTTGAGTTTGTCATTTAAGTCAGTGGTTATCACGTTGGTCACAGTAATAAAAATTACAGTTTCATAACCGTTATTGTTTTTTACCGCGATATATAGTAATACCGGTTACTGTCCCATCCCTACCCATCACACAAAATGACCATAATGCATCTGTGAGAAGTTAATAGGATTGTCGATCAGTGCCAGTGACTCAACGATTACTTCGCCAGCTGCTGAGATTTTTGGCACACACTCACACTCTTCTCGTCTTCAGACTCGGCCCCCCAGCTGCGCGGGTCGGGGGCGGGGCCGAAGAAGATGGGCGTGACCTCGGCGGTGTCCGACGAATCGGTGGCCGGCGACAGCGGAGTGTACGAGCCGTCGGAGCGCAGGTAGGAAGGGTTTCGCCTACGTTGTTTTTTTGTGTAGCGGGATGGGAGGAGGACGGGGGGGGGGGCGGGGGGAGTTTCATTCCAGGTTCATTTCACTCCTGGTCCGATGCTGCATTCATGTCATGTGGGAATAACCGTCGGAATGACTTGAAGATTGAAAGCAATGACTTGGAAATGTTCACAAGTTTGAACTCGCTTGAAGCTGTCAAACGCCATGATTGAAGTTTAGTTGCTTGTGATGAGCATTTCAAACTTAATATACATCCTTGGTGAGGGATATGTGTATATGTTTGTTTTACAGCAAACCAAACATTGCAATCTCAACCAAAAAAGAAAAATACAGCAAGTAGTTGTGTCCTCTCATGTCATCTTAAGAGTTGGGAACAGAAAATGACTTACGTGATGAAAATCGCCACTTCTGGTCGTTTTATTTGAAATGAAAATATGTTTCCCTACACTTGACTGCAGATATTTCCTTGTTGGTTGAGTCAGAATTCATTAAGCTGGAGATATCAGAGTTCATCACCAAACCCAGAGTTTCCAGGTAGTATCTACCACCTGAAAGCTGAGATGAACAGTAGTTTGTATGGTTTCAATTAGGAAACTCAAATCTACTGTCTTACCCATGTGACGTAAATGCAGCATTAGGGAAATAAACATATCAGGACTCGGGGTCGGTCTCAGCATACATGATTATTGTGTGTGTGTGTGTGTGTGTCCTCAGGCCGGGCCACCCTCCAGAGCTCCTCCTGGGCCCCTATGAGGAGAGGCCGTGCTGCTCCCAGGTCCAGCTCGGCCTCCGCTACGAGCCCCGAGACCAGCGCTTCACCGTCTACGTCATGCAGCTGTCCAACTGCAGCGCCCTCTGTCTGCCGGCTGAGCAGAAAATGTACGCCGCCGATTCATATACAGTACTTCCTGCCAGTGTACTTCTTGTGTCTGTGTTTGAGATTTCATGTGTTCGGTGAATATATTTTAGGTGTAAGTTTAAAAAAAGAACAAAAAAAAAGGAGCTTATATAAATCTATATCTCACCCCAAAAGAAAAAGACAGGAAAAAATCAAGATGATTGAGACACAGATGAATTGGGCAACAGAAACTAGACATCAAAACTTAAACACAGAGGAGAATACTACCCAAAAATATACATAAGTGCATATTAAATGCTAAAATGTATTTGTTTGTTTATTGTTATGCACAAATTGCAGAAGACGTAAACCATCTGAAATACTTTACATATTTACATAAGGGTTAAATAGTACATCATTAAACTAGGTTAAATGTTTTTAAAATTTTAATTAATTTATCTTAAGAGCTCCACAGATGAATGTCACTCTGCTTTACATTTGATCACAAAACAAGGCAAGAAAATCCAAGTTTATACAGAGAGACTGTCCATCCTCGCTGTTTAGGTGTGTGTGTGTGTGTGTGTGTGTGAGAGAGAGAGAGAGGTGAACACACAGTTTATTGTGTTGACTTTATCCTCCAGCTGTCATGTTTGTCGTCCTCCTGTACGCCTGCGACTTGCTGTGGCTGTGCAGACACTGTTTGTTTAGGCAGATGTGTCTCTTCTGCACGCCTCTGTGTCTGTGTCAATGTTGTGCATTTGTGTACTTAATGTTTCTCAGTGTTGTCCATTTGTAACCTAGTTCACAGTGTGTGTGTGTGTGTGTGTGTGTGAGTTGGAAGCAGTGATGGAGCGGTAAATAAAACGCTGGAAACACTGTGACCTCATCATCATAAGGCATCACAACAGCCAATATAAACAAAAATCAATTATATTTTCAGATAAGCGTTCATTTGTTAAACCTTACTTCAATTTGACACTACTTACTATGATGTATACTATGAATTTATGTCATAAAGATTTGTGTTTATGCCGGGCAAACATTGTTGTGGGAATAGAAAGTGTGATAGACTGAGGTTAACTGGCTTTACTCTCCACTACATCACTGGTTGGAAGGAAACCAATTTCACCGCAAATGTGTATTCAGTGCATGCGTGTGTGTGTGTGTGTTTTGTACGGTTGATATATGCTAAAACATTTCAACACGGCTTCCAACACCCACATAATAAAGCGTCAGGCGTGTTTGAAGCTGACGGTGAAGCATCACGCGTGTTTGAAGCTGACGGTGAAGCATCACGCGTGTTTGAAGCTGACAGTGAAGCGTCACGCGTGTTTGAAGCTGACGGCGGAGCGTCACGCGTGTTTGAAGCTGACGGCGGAGCCTCATTCGCTGGGTAAACGGTGTCTTCTCGGCCGCTGCAGGTACCTGCGGCTGGTGGTGCTGCCCTGCTCGGAGGCGACCCGCTGCCTGTTCCGGACCCGCGGCTCCCTGCCTCACGACACTGTGGAGGTCAACGAGGTGTTCGGCCTGCAGATATCCCACAACGCACTGCGGCAGAAGACCCTGAGGCTCGACGTCTGCAACACCGGCAAGTCGGGCCGGGAGGACTGTCTGGTTAGTGCCGCTCTGTCTTCTTCCTGCTGCATGTGGTGTTTGTCTGGGTTTGTTTTTGTGTTTGTTTTTGGGTTGTTTGTTTTTCTGCACACCCTTCCAACAAGATTTCCTTGTGCCCGTCCATCAACATATGAAGAATTTTGTTCCAAATTGAGATAAACATTTGACAAAACAGTTACACCGAGTGTTAGAAAATCATGGATGGTACAAAATTAAAATGATGGTACATGTAAAAGAAATGTAGGAAACTTGTACACACTTGTTTATTTTAGAGATAGTGAATGATGAACAGTTTTTTTCCCCTAAAACTGATATTTTGGAAGTAAACGCCTCACATTCTTGCAACCATTCAAGATAGAGCCGCGCCACATCGACCAGAATGCTCAGCTCAAGTTCATCGTTCAGTGTTCCTTTTTTGAATATTTGATTTTTCATTTTTCACAATTAGTAAAAAGTCGAAAATATAGACGATCCAGTCTGCCTAAGAATTCTAATTTATCTAAGGACCAATGTTAAGTCATCGTTTGTTTTAACTATCAGCGGTTTTGAAAAAGTAGGTGTCCCGATTCTAAACTGGTAGATATTTCATTTTGGAAGGAAACTCCGCATCCGGTGCCCATCTGGTGCTTATTTGCCAAATGTAAAATTGATTTCCCAAAGTGCGTATTCATCATCGGGGCGGTAGTGTAATCAGTCGTCTGGTGTTTCCAGTCGTCTCAGGCAGAGTGTGTGTAAGTGTTTATAATGTGATGTGAGCCTCTGATTGTTCAGCCATATTGTCCCAGCAGCAGGATATTAATCGGGGCTTCAGAGGCTCTTGGGTTCGCTCGCGTACGACTGTTGCTTTGTTGTTTGATCTTTCAGCCGACGGTAAATAGACTCCAGGCCGAGATCTGAAGAGGTGTTTGGATTTGTCTGCGTGTGTTTGTTTTGCGTTTATGGGTCCATTGTTTATTTTAGTTTTCTTTTTATTTGTTCTTTGTTCTGTGAGCGTGTCATAAATCGAATTTTATGCGCAGTACCAAGAATATTAGCAGTAAGCAGTCAGCAAGAAAATAAAGTCTGTGAGGGCGATGATGTGTGGTTCATGTTTGGAGGCAACAGGGCATGGACTAATATGGCCTTTGATTGGGATAGGGATTAGTTGAAGTTAGTTGATTAGTTGAAGCCCAAAATGTGACCAATATCGTGGGCTACAAGGAACAAAAGCATGACTGCAAAAAACTATTTGTGACTTTTGTTTTACATTCACACTGCAGGCCTTTGTGCTCAATTCTGAATTGCTGCTCATGTCTGATTTTTTTGTTTGGATGACAGTTCTTATCTAATCTAGGATGTAAGCTACATCTCATACTAATATGAACTCATGGTGATGTCAAAAAGACACGCGTGGTGGAGTAACAGTAGCAAAAGAAGTCACATCAGTTTTCTTTTCCTGAACAGATTTGGTTTAGATTTAGAGTTTTGACAAAATGGAGGCGTTTCCCCAAATAACAATCAAGTCGGCTACTTTGTTTCGTTGTCCTGTCTGCTAACGATGACCGTAGGCTCCAAAATTATGAAACTTATGTCTCAGGTGAATGACGTGATATTTACTTACTGCTGACAAGTTCCCGGCCTCCTCTCTGCCCTCCTCCTCTCCTCCCCCCCCCCCCCCCCCCCCCCCTCCCCAGGCGGGAGCCCAGATCAGCCTGGCTGATGTGAACTGTTCGGAGGAGAGATGCACCAAGTGGTACAACCTGCTGAGCCACGCCTACATGCCCGAGATCAACAACAAGGACAAAGACGGCGAGGCAGCCGCCAAGCCGGACAGGGTACGGAGGGGAGAGTTTGTTCAGATCCATATATACATACACACATACATGAAATATACAATAATACTAATTAAAAATAAAAAACAATAAAAGGCTCGGCAACAACTTGGTAGACCTGTGCTCTTGCTGCTGCTCATTATTGTTGAGGCAGTTTTATCCCATTTATTAGCCTAGAGTAACACAAAAAATGTATTCTTTTGTTCTCCATCTATTGTCTGCTTGTGCAGATTTTTACTGGGAACTGCGTTGTTAAAAAGTAATTGAATGAAAGCTTTTCCCTCCGCTGGATTGTGCGGATGAGTATTTTGTAAATGTTGAAATTATTTCAGTAAAATAGAATGATTGTTTTGGGCTGAACAGACGGGCAGAGTACAAAAACGTTACTGCCTGCACAGAATATTCCCACACTGATTTCACATGTCTTGAGCAGTCAGTAAGTGTATGGACAACTGATTTGTGTGCGGGAGTTTCCCACACAAACAATGTGGGTCGAGGGAATAGGATGGAGATAACGAGTAGTACATGCATAAAAGCACATTCCTCGCATTCCTCCAAGCAAACACTGAGCCTTGTTTTTACGTTAGAAGTTAATCTTATTCATTTGTTCACACCAGTCGCCGGTCGTTCTCATTATTTTCTGTAACGCAGCAAGCAACAAGCTAGGCGGGTGTGAACAGTCGGACAGATTGGATTTAGAGGCTATTAGAGCAAAACTACCAAAGCCCACCTGTAGGTCAGTGAGCAGAAATCACCCAGCTGACTTCTTGATGATTAATTGAGTTGCAGCAGTTGCCACCTGCCATTTTGGTTGAGGCTGATAAATGTGTTGTTTTGTTTTGGCCGGTGTGGGCAGCAGCCAAACAGTGTTGTTATTCTCCTCTGATAAATGCTTTGGCTGCAGAGGAATTAAATCGGAGAAATTCAGAATCAACTTGCCTGTTCACTAAGAAATGATGCACAGCGCAGAAGACGTCTCGTCCGGTTTCTTCTTGAAAATTACATTGACAAGAAACTCCGGGTTTGAACTGGGGCTGAACAGTTAATCGAAATTTTATCGAAATCGCAATATGGCCTACTGCAATTTTCAAATCGCAGGAGGTGCAATATTTGTTAAAGGCAAAATGTGTGTCAAAACATCATTTGAAATTAAATATTGTCGTGCTGCAGAGATGTCCTGGCCTACACATCATATTCTACAGACTTAAGAAAACATCTTTGTTTGGTACAGATCCCCGCAAAGATCACACCATAATCATTTTAATACGTTTTTCAATGAAAATGAGAATAATGATGTAAAAATGATCATTCCCTCTAATATCGCAAATCATATCGCAATTGCAATATCGGTCAAAATAATCGCAATTAGATATTTTTTCAAAATCGTTCAGCCCTAGTTTGAACAGCAGCTTAGCGCGTCACAGCAACCGAAATGAACGTTAATTAACATTATATGGGAAACACTGATGTATTTCCCTGTTGTGTTTTCTGTGTTCCAGACTGTTTCCAGCAGCGAGAGAGTCAGAGCGAGTCTAGAAGGAGCTGCCGAGGACGAGTGGTGAGTCTCCTCTTTGTATTCCTCTTCCTCTTTCCCTCTTTCTCCCCTCTCATTTTTTCTTCCCCTTGCTCGTCTCATCTTTTGTCACCACCTGGTTTCCACCTCTGTCTCCTCTTCTCCTCCCCTGTTCAACTGTAGAGACTTTGAACTCTGAAAGAAATTCCCCCTTCAGACCCGCTGTAGACTTTTCTTTCCACAGCTAATAGTCTAATTAGCTAATTGTCTCACCATGAATTTCCAGATTTTACGTTGAATCACAATGTTGTTATGTTATTTAAGTTATTTTTCAATTAAAATGTAAACTCTATTTTATTATATTGTATTTTAGAAATTGTGTCTAACAAATTACAAATTTAGTCACATGTTAGTTCGTCATATCGCGTTTCTCTCTCTGACGCAGTCAGCGTACAGTCTAGCTACGTTTTAAACTTAGTTAAATTCGCCAGCAGCCATGGCTTCACTTTACTTCACTTCATTACTTTAACTAACTTTTTAATGTTGGAAACCGCTAGCTTGTTTGATGAAGCTTTTGCGATGTAGTGCCAACTTATTTGATTGGTCTACACACTGCCGCTTTGCTCCATAGGAAATGCAGTTTTCTGGCCGGTAACACTGAATAGATACACACTCTTGTACACTTAATTTCTTGAATATCATAGTTTTTTTTAATTTTACTTCATATGTTTACACCTAGTGGATAAGTTTACTTCCGGTACCAGCGGAGCGATTGCATAGGCTCTCCCCCTTTCTATTCTTCCCTGTAGAATGTACACACACACACACACACCCACACACACACACACACACACACACACAGAATGCTACCCAGCAGGTTGACAGAAAATGATGCTGCTTGAATTTCGGATATACCTCCCCCTCTGTTGAGTAACTGCCGCCTCCCCCTCTCCTCCGCCCTCCTCCTCTCCCTCCTCTGTCCCACGGGAATTAGCAGGTGTCCCCAGGTTATAGTGACCCCTCCCCATCCCCAACACACACACACACACACACACACACACACACACACACACACACAGGAAGACATCTGTCCTCCAGCTCCTCTTTCACAAACGAGTGAAGGATTCAGACCGCCTAGACCTCCGTCGCCCGTTCCACCTGCTCCTTTCTTCTTCCACTCTCTCTCCTTTTCTCACTTTACTGTGAAATACTCGACTTGACGTTGACAGGTTCATTCATACAGAGGCACAGCACTCGTCAGTTAACATCTCTTTAGTTGTGCCAGCTAGTTTTCATCTCCAGTAGTGCTGAAGCCATTAGTTGATCGACAGAAAATTAATCAATTATAATTTTGATAATCGATTAATCATTTTAGTCATTTATCACGTAAAAATACCAAACATTTCCTGGTTACAGCTTCAAGATTTGTTGCTTTTCTCCGTTTCATATCATTATAAAATGAATACTTGGGTTTTTTTGGCTGCTGGTCAGACCAAGTAAACAATTAGAAAAATCACTATTGGCTCTGTTAACTTGTGATTGGCATTTGTCATTATTTTTGACATTTTATAGACTAAATGATTAATCGTTTAATCTGAAAAATATTCGATAGATTAATCGATAATGATAGTAATCGTTAGTTGCAGCTCTAATCTCCTGCACATGTCCCTTTCTTTCATTCTGTGTGTTCTTTTGCACTCCGTTTGACATTTCCCTGTTTAGATTTTAGGCATTTAGCTGACTGACTTAAGTGTGCAACAGCAGAACAAGCTTCACTTCCTAAATCACCAACATCCCAAGCAACTAATAGTAAAGAGGTCAAGGGTCAGAGCTGCAGTGCCTCGACAATAGATGTAACAAATATTCCTTTGACCCTAGACTGCTCACACATAATAGAGAAGTGATGGGTAAAGAAATAAGAGCCTGGCAGAGAAGGTAATGTAGTCTTTTAGTGGCATGCACATACACACACACACACACACACATGCAGTAGTAGTAGAGGAGAGGGATATCCCATCTCTCTCTCTTTCATCCTCTAACTGCTTCTCTATTGTCCTCTGTCTGTCTGTCCCGCCCCGTCTCTCCCTCTGCCAGGCACGGAGACCCGCTGGAGGCGGACATGTTTGACGACGAGGAAGGAAACGGCGTGGAGGGGGAGGGGCCTCTGGAGGCAGAGGAGGAGTTTTATCCTGACAGCAGCCAATGGGAAGCGGAGGAGGAGGAGGAAGAGGCGGAGAAGGAGGAGGTGACCAAACCCGCTCCAACAGGAGCCATTACAGAAAGGGTAACTCAACTCTTCAGTGTTCGTCCCATTGATGCTCACCGCCTCTATCACACTTTAAGGAAAAATCTGCCTGAAAACACTGTAACACTGCTAAAAAACAGCTAATAGTGACTCGCACTGGGTCCATTTTGTTGTTTGGTGTATTTTTCTTATTCCTGTGGATAACTGGCCAATCATAGATGATGCGATCAGAGTGTGTGCAGATCCTGAAAAAGTCTCAAAATGTCTTAAATTATATTATCTATACTGTAAATATTGTGTTTGAAGTCTTAAATTCAGCTTCAGAGGTCTTAAAAATGTTGTGGTTTCTTGTTGCACCATTTTTCTTTTCCGTTGAGAAATTATTTTGGTCATGCGGACTATATTCTGATTGGTCTACAGTTGTTTTCATTGTCACGTTTTTTTCAAATGTGAAATTGGCCTTATATTTCATTCTAACTGGAAGTAAAAGGGTCTTAAAAGTCTTAAATTTAAGTTGATGAAACTTCCGTCCAGATATTTCCAGCAGCTACAGTGGAGTTTGATATCAGAAAATGTTTCAGGATGTAAAACATCAGCGGTAAACGTCAGGTTTTGGTGTCAGTCCCTCAGAATCAAAGAGCGAGGGCTTCTTTCTACAGCCGCCATTTTGCGCCGACGTTCAACAGTCTCCTTACCCTCCTCCTCCTCCTTTTTTTCTTCTTCTGTTTTCTTCTGTTTCTCCTCCTCCTACTTCCTCTTTTCCCTCGTATTCCTCTCCCTCTTGTTGTTCTCCACCTTCTTCTCCTTGCTCTTTTTGTCATTCTCTTTCTGTCCTTCTTCCTTTTTCTCTTCTTCTTCTTCTTCTTCTTCTTCTTCTTCTTCTAATCACTGTGTGTCCTGTGTCCAGGTGAACAAGGAGACCAGTATGGACGGTTTGTTGCCTCACCACTGCTCCGTGGTTCGGCCCAAGGAGCGCCGTCCGGACGTCCCGCAGCAGAACCCCTTCGTCAGGGGAAACACCATCATCCGCTCCAAGACCTTCTCCCCGGGACCCCAGAGCCAGTACATCTGCAGGGTAAGTGGGACACACACACACACACACACACACACTTTTTGCGAAACCTCATTTTGAACGAAAGCTTCCAGGAGAAATTCTTTTTTTTTACTCCCACAACCTCAAAATATCACATCAGACATAGATGGACAGACCTTTGACATCATCGTCATTTTTCCTCCCAAGAGAAGCAGCAGTCAGATGTACAGTGGGCTCTGTTCACCGTTGATGTGACAGACGGCGAGCGGAGCCTTGACATTACTTTTGTCTTTTCAGATCAACCGCAGCGACAGCGACAGCTCCACGCTCTCCAAGAAGTCGCCGTTTGTCAGAAACGCCTCCGAGAGACGCAGCATGCGCATGAAGAAGGTAGAAAACACTCCACACTGTCTCCTGCTCTCTGTCTTTTTTAAAAAATGAGGTCTTGAAAAGTCTTCGATTTACTTTGGTGAAACTTCAGACAACCTGAAATCGGTGCGGCTGATGACACCAATATGCAAATCAGCATATGGCGTCATCCTGCCAGGCAACGGCAAAAGCCCATTTCAGACCAGGAAAAACCCTGATAATATTTGCTAGGCAAAGAGTTTCAAAATAGAGTAGGTGTCACTTTTTTTCAAATGGTGGAAATCCCAGTCTGGAACAAGGCAAAACTGTTTTGTGGTTTTTGGCTGATGAAGAGGAAGCTGAACGCTAAAATCCAGCTGTACAAGATCCAGGATATCTGACTCCAGCATTTTGGTTTTGTTATAGCCTCTTTGATTTGACTCCTATCTCTCTCTCTCTCTCTCTCTCTCTCTCTCTCTCTCTCTCTCTCTCTCTCTCTCTCTCCCTCTCTCCCTCGCAAAAGACTCATTTTCTGTCTCTGACCAATCTCCGTTCAGTCGCCTCTTGCCTCTTCAGTTCCTGACAGTTTAATAGTGAAATCAAAATCAGAATTCACCGACCACATTAGGTATTCTCTCCATTCTCTTGACACAGAGAGAGAGAAAGAGAGGCTATTTGCATTTTTTTTTTTTTTTTTTTTAAGCTTAAGCCGTGTGACGAGTCTCAGTAAAAGTAACTCTTAATATTTAATGGCCGTCTGAATGTTTAATGCGCTCTGACATTTGCCAGCCTCTATTAATTTAGTGACAGGCAGCCAGCTCCACCTTAGTGTCCCTCCTGGGGATCTGTAGAGTAGCGACAAGAGTGGGGAAATCACACGAACACAAACTTAAAGTAGAGTAACTAAAACCAAAATCTGTGTAAAGCCTGACATCTAATGGTAAAACGCGTGGTACTGAAATGGCCATCTGCTATTGGCTGATCTGTGGTGCCAAGTGATGTCACGATTTGGGGTTTAGATACTCTTTTAATCAGGTAACACACACACACACACACACACATACATTTCCCCATGCATCAGATGTGGGTGACATAGTATTTCGAGTTTGGAGTACCAGATGGGCGGCTTTTACTGAATCGGGACAGTTCAAATAGTTCCATGTAAGTTGTGATTCATAGAAAACTATCCTCAGTTGACTTTCAGATACTTTAGTGCAGTGGTCTAAATTTTCTAGGACTCCCTGTATGTATGTATGTATGTGTGTGTGTGTATGTGTGTGTGTATGTATGGTTTGGTAGCATCCTATGCAGTAAACTCCACCCATCTGGTACTCCATGCAGATTAAAACAAATGCAAACAGTTATTTGCAAATGCCGCTTGTCTCAGGTCTGATATGTCGTGTTTATGTTTTTCAGTCTGTATTAATAGAGTATATTTTCGATTTTTAGTGTTTGTTGTTTGTGTGATTTGAATCATTTTTTCTATCTAATGTGCATTTATAAAAAAAAAAAACAAACAAACATGCTGGTGGGAGAAGAGAGTTGGGGAACATATTGCTTGGGCACAAAAGTGAAAATTTAGAGTGGATTTATTGGGAAAGAGTGAATGTAAAAGACAAAGTGTTTTGCCAGATTCGTATTCAGCTGGCAAGACAGATAAGGAGTGTACGTGCATGTGTGTTTGTGTGGATGTATATGCACATGCACACTCTCATGCATGCACACACATACACACATGGAATTGCACAAAAAAATAAGGTCTTGCTCCCCTGCTTTTTTTTTTTTTTTTGCTTTCTTTGTGTTTTTGAGGAGTTTACTCACACTAACCCTGACTCTACTCCTCTTCCTGCACCAGAGGGTCTGCTGTGAACCTCCCTGGACTGTGTGTGTGTGTGTGTGTATATAGCACTAACCCTGTCTTTCCTCTTCCCCCGTCCCCCTCCCCCCCAGCCCCCGGTGCCAGTCAAAGGGCTGGACGGTCTGCTGCGGACGTCTCTGGACCTGGAGCTGGACCTGCAGGTGTCCCGGACGCGGCAGGCCCGGCTGGCCCAGGAGCTGCGGGTGCTGCGGGAGCTCAAGGAGCAGCTGGAGAAGGCGAGGCAGCAGGGCCAGAGGGAGCTGCCCGCCTGGGTGCAGGAGGACGAACGCTTCCGCCTCCTCCTCAAGCAGGCCGAGAAACAGGTGACCGGATGAACGAATATCTGTCAAGGTTTTGCAGAATTGCCCGTTCATTAATAGCGGCTACATACAGTATATAACAACTGGGCCAGGAAGAGATGGAAAGATGGAAATTGTGGCTGTGAATCTGTACAGTAGTGTTACGGCTGAAGGTGAATAGTCTGACAGGGTGGATTTGTTACTGTGACTCAGTAAACTGTCTTGTCTTTAGCCCTAGTCTCTACTCCAAAACACTCTGAGTTGTAGCTTGAGAAGAGTCAGCTCAGTTAACCTTGAGGGAGAAATCCACCCTAAAACACTTTAATACTGTTAAAAGACATAGCTATCGGGGATGTGGTGTAATGTCTGCGTCCATTTTGGTGTATTTTTCTTTTTCCTGTGGATATCTGGCCAAACCTCGACACTGTGCCGTCACATCCAGATATTTCCAGCAGCTACAATGGAGTTTGATAGCAGAACATTTTTCAGCGATCTGAAACATCAGCGGTAAACGTCAGGTTTTGGTGTCAGTCCTTCAGAATTGAAGAGTAAGGGCTTTTCTGTTTTAGTCCCACAGAGATACCAATTTCTCTCTCCACTCTTCTCTTCTTTTTCTGGACTGAAAAAACGTATTTTGCTCTAGGAGATGAGGCAGGTTGAGGGAAAGTGATAACTGCTGGAATTTATTGAACATCACAGATTGATGATCTAGCACTGTACGAGAATCTGAGGGTGGATTTTAACTTTAACAAAACGTTACCTTAGCAAAGTCAATATATAATCTAGTGTCTAACAAGCTGACGTGATCTAAACACAAAATGGATCAGGTGTAAAGTGATAAAAATGATCAGCCCACAAAGAGACTGAAGTTTAGAAGGGTGTGGAAGCTTCTCTGCTGAAGCTCGGGTCTCTCTGCTCCTCCTCTTCCTCCTGCTCAGACTCGGGAGGAGCAGCTCCAGGAGCAGCGGGTGGAGAAGATGATGAGGGCGGCGGCCAAGGACGTCCACAAGATCCGGGGCCAGAGCCGCAAGGAAGTCCCCGAGATCCAGACCTTCAGGTGGGGGGGGAACAGCTGGTTCAGGTTCTGCTCAGAGGCGGAGACGCCGCTGAAAGATTAGACTCAAGTTGACTCGTTATTTTAAGTCTCACTGGATGAGAGCAATCAGCTAAATACCTGTAGATGTCATGTGAATGCAAGTACTGCTAGCTCTGTTCAGTTTTACTCAAAATCTAATCAAATTTACTGAACAAAAAGAGAAACCAACTAAAGAAACACTGAAATACTCAGATACTTTCAGCAGGTTTCCCTCTGGTCAGAGAGTTTCTGGAATATATGTATTCCAGACGGGGAAAGTCAGTGGAAGGAATTTGATAAATGATCTGGGAAAATTATTACAAATGCGTTACCGTACAGGAATATACAGGACTGTATTTTACACCTTGTTTCACACATTTGTTGCATTAGATGTTGGTTTTCAGCTGTTTTTCTCGGGCACAGCAGTCCAACTGTAGGGGAAACCTGACTTGTTACCACTTTAGAACTTTCCTGATCTGAAAACAACATTAACAAACCAGAAAGTAAAAATATTTCATCGAAGCGCTATGACTTAGCTATGTGGGAAAGTCATGGAATTTAACATCAGGGCCATGGTGGGAACCCTGTGTCAAACAAAAATTAAAATGACATGAGGAGAAACAACTTCAGGCAGGAACAAGTCACCTTAAGTTAAAATAAAAAGCTTTTTAGAGTGTATAAGCCATGTTATAATAAAGGCTTTTTATTATACCTACGGTGACTTGTTCCCGCCTGAAGTTGTTTTTCCTCAGGTGATGCACAAACCTTTCTTCTTCATTTTTTTTATATGAGAAAGAACAGCACCCATTTTTTTGCCGTGGGTGTTGCACATGAGCTCATGAGGACGGCAGCGTCTCATTGGTCTGACGGCTTCCCGTGTGTTTTCAGAGAGAAGA
Organism: Centroberyx gerrardi; assembly: GCF_048128805.1. Classification (NCBI taxonomy): domain Eukaryota; kingdom Metazoa; phylum Chordata; class Actinopteri; order Beryciformes; family Berycidae; genus Centroberyx; species Centroberyx gerrardi. The sequence goes on along the minus strand of NC_136007.1, from coordinate 4,093,667 downwards.
TGGCGTTCTTCACGCGAGCGAAGACCAGCATCCCCGACCTGCCGGCCGACGACGTGTAGAGGAGCGTTTCAAAGTATTCCCCCCCCCCCCCCCCCCGAGTCTTAACCTGCTGTTTCCACGGAAATGAAGCAAACATTTGGCGGTGTTATGAAGAATTAACAAATAACAAAACATGTTAAGTAGGAAAAAAAACAGTCAAAAATCATTGTTTTTTTTTGTTTTTTTTAAGATCTCAGCGTTGCTAATGTGCATAGTGTTTCTTTTTAAATTAGTAATAGCACTACTAGAACTTTTTTTTTCTCTCGCTCTTCCACTTTTTTTTTTATGGCATTGTTTTACTGTTACTAATAGGTGGATGTTGATAGGCTGCGTCTTAGATGTTTTACCATAAATCATTCCAGCACAAACTCGCACATGTGCACGCACACACACATACAACTGCACACGTGCGCGTGCACACACACATACACACACACACACACACAGGTGCATACAAAGGGTTTTGTACTAAAAAAAATGCTGTTTGGACGGTAAAAGTGACACCTGCTCTTAAAAATCGATTGATAGCACAAAATTCAAACAAATCATGGTACTAAACTAATTAAGTTCTTGTTTGACAAAATAAATATCTGTATTTTAGAGATATTTCATGATGATCTTCAAGTAATGATTTTTCTTTTCCGAAATTTACATGTAGCATTTGGGAAACAAACTATACACATACACACAAGCATACATATACAGTACACACACACACACACACACCAGTGTATTTTTGAACCTGTGGTGTGGTGAAGCAATACAACGATCTGTCCACAGACCCACTAGTGGAACGCTCCTCTGTAACTTCCATACATGTGAATTTAGATCTGAGAGGTACTTGCTTAACTGTCTGTAAGTCACTACAGTTTGTGTTTGTAACCGGTTTGGACAATTTGTTGAAACTGAACCAAGGGGGGAAGGAAGGTGGGAAGGTGGGAAGGTAAACTGCTGATTTACCAACTCCTCACTCCCATCTTCAACAAGGGGGATTCATTTCCGATCTTTGTGCTGTTCAGAATCTGAGCTGCATACAGGCGGGAATTCAAAGACAAACAGCACCTGTATTATAAACGCATTTATTAAAAACAAGGGGGGGGGGGGACACTCTTTCCCCTTCATCCTGCCCCCCCCGACCACCTCAAATTTGTATGATGTGTACAATATCGACAGGACGGATTGGTTGTACATAAGCATGCCTTCTGTTTTGGCGCTGTCTGCTCTTAATATAGGACACACACACACACACACACTGCTGTCATGTAACCGGCAACACCCATCAGCTCATTCAGTGTTCTCGGTCTCGACTGTACGTATCTCCAGAAGTCTTGATCGAGAGAAAAAAACACACCTGTACAGATCGAATGGCTGTTTTTTTTATTTTAGCTGTGGGTTGGGATCCAGCGGCTCCCGCCTGGCAGGGGAACATGGGTTTTATCAGTGAGACCAAGGTGAGATTAACTCATTTTGGCTCTCAGACAAAGTAAACTGGAATCAAATAAATTAGGGATGGGACGATCTGCTTATCTCACAATATGATTCAATACACGATCTGGGGTTCAGGATTCGATAAAACCACGATACGATGTAATAAATAAAAGTTCACTGACAACAAAGTCTCAATTATGTTTATTTCTGAAATGCAAATCTGTCTAGCGATACCATTGGCTCACTAGAATGTAAACAACAATTTAAAAATGTCATTATAAAGAGCAAATAATATAATTTGGATGGAGAGCTTGTGAAATTGTGATGGTCAAGCGTCTCATTTGTGATTACTACAAATTTCTGCCCCACGATACGTATTGTCACATTTTTGTATCGCGATATATTGAATTTCGATATATATAAATCGTCCCATCCCTATGGTAAACAGTGGCATCAGCTGATTAAAAGTAAAAACCTTTTTCAAAAACGTCTTTGAAAGCTTCCTATCGGTGACTTTTCCTCAGTCAGGCCGATTTGTCTCTTACCAGTTACACACACACACACACACACACACACACACACACACACATTCAGCATGGTGTAGAAACAGCACTAACTCTCACTAACACTCAGGTAGTTGATCGGATAGTTTGTGCACTTTAAGATACTTGAGGTAAAAGTAAAAAAAATAAATAAATAAAAAAAAAGAAAGAAAGAAACTCGGCGTGGGTTTTTCCCCTCCGACCCGCGCCGGGACGATTGTTGCATGAAGCACACGATGATTGTCGAAACACATAGGAAGTGAAGATCAAATGTATTTTGATGACTGTGAACTTCTAATTGATTGTATGATTGTTAGACTGGAAGTGAAGTGACTAAAAAAACCCAAATGCTGACAGAAAGCCTTCCTACTCCACCAGCCTTTTTCACCCGGAAAACAACCATCATTTTGCAGCTTTAAAAATCGATTTGGTTGCTAATATCTGAACATTACGTTTGAGCGTTTTATCTGCTTTTGATTTGAGACTCCCCCCCCCCTGCCCTTCTCTTTTCTCTTTTGTAACCGATGTTTTGGAGAATCATACATATCATAACAGGTCTCATGTGTTCATCTCTCACGCCTCTTTTGGAGAATCATACATATCATTATAGTTCTCATCTCTCTTTATGCCTCTTTATAACTGGACGTCCTGCAGGTGAATCTGTCTGTGTGATGTTGTTTCATCTCAGCATGGTGGCCCCAGCATACTGCAAAAAAAAAATCGCTGCAATTTCTTCTCATATTAAGTCTTTAAATCTCTCTTAAATCTCTTAAAAATCTCTTAAATCTCTCTCTCTCTTGAATTTTCCTGAAACCAGTGGCAAACAAGACATATCACTCCCAACTGCTCAAAGATGAAATCATTTGTTTCAAGACATTTCCTGAATTAAGTGGATTTAAGGACTCAATGTGAGACGAAAATACTCGTTAAGATGGCTGTTTTTGTTGTTTTTGTTGTTTTTTTGCGGAGCAGTGTTTCCCAGGTTCCCTATTGGTGGTTTGGCAGCAGGTGGGTCAGCAGTGGAAAGGACTGGTGACTTGCTGTGGTGTCGGTCTGTGGCCAAATCCGGACTCGCACTCTGACGTGACTTCCTGTCTTTTGGTGATGTGAATTCATACATATTTGGGAAGCTAAATATCAAATTTCATAAATATCTCTAGAGATTTATCCATATAAAGAGTTCAGTTTTGAACTTAAACGAGCACAAACCCTTAGATTGCATTTTGGGGCGACAGTGTTTTCATGTAGAGGATTCATAGTAAACAGTGACTAGTATCTCTGTGAAGAGTATTTATAAAAGTGGGTGGCGATGTTGGCTGATAATAGAGCCTTGGATAGAGAAAAATAGAGGCTTCAGTACCTAGCTTGCAAGTCCTACAGCTATCTGTGACCCTGTGAAGGTGCAGGAAGTAGGGCTGAACAATTAATCGAAATTTTATCGAAATCGCAATATGGCCTACTGCAATTTTCAAATCGCAGGAGGTGCAATATTTGTTAAAGGCGAAATGTGTGTCAAAATACCATTTTAAATTAAATATTGTCGTGCTGCAGAGATGTCCTGGCCTACACATCATACTCTACAGACTTAAGAAAACATCTTTGTTTGGTACAGATCCCCGCAAAAATCACACCATAATCATTTTAATACGTTTTTCAATGAAAATGAGAATAATGATGTAAAAAATGATCATTCCCTCTAATATCGCAAATCATATCGCAATTGCAATATCGGTCAAAATAATCGCAATTAAATATTTTTTCAAAATCGTTCAGCCCTAGCAGGAAGGGTTAATTTCCAAAATACCACGAACTAAATTAAAAAAAGGTCTAGAATTGGACACGCCAAGAGAAATGGATTCATGAGAAACTTGAATGAAAACAGGACAGGGGTTTGGTCAGGTGCTGTCTGGAAGTGGCCACACTGAGTCGTGTGTGTGTGTGTGTGTGTGTGTGTGTGTGGGGGGGGGGGTCAATGTGAACCACAGGGGCAGAAATCTATTGAAATGCTTCCTGGTGACATCAGGTTCCTTGACGTGTGTGAGGAGGCGGTGAACTGACTAGACTAGTTCAGTTTGAGTCTTAAAATGAACGGGTTACACTTAAATACATCTGTGTGCCGAGTTAGGGACTGCGCTTCTTCAGCTTAACACGTTGAAGTTGTGTTAATAGAAATAACGTGTGCTGAAAAGTCCTTCACTAGACTCGCAGATGTTGAAAATGACACTTCAGGCCTCCAGCTGTGAGGTATTTTTTATTTCTGTATTAATGGACCGGCGTAAGATAAGATGGCTGCATTTAACTGTCATGAAAGTGGATCAACTGGGCCTGCGTGTGTGAGGGGAAACGACAAGCTTTTTATTTTAGTTTTATTTTATTTTAGACCCATGGAAGCAGCAGGGAGGGGAATGGAACGACTCTGTCTCAGTCTCTCTCTCTCTCTCTCTCTCTCTCCCTCTCTCTCTCTCTCCCTCTCTCTCTCTGTAAACACTTAATAATGCATGACATTCCAGATGACGGGGATGAGCCAGATAGTTAGATGTGGTTTTCGATCTGGTTTCCCCGAGAGGCTGGAAATTCGGCCGGCGTTCCTTTTTGATGGTGTTTTGAAACACAGAAGAGTTTCTGTGGAGAGAAATCTGAAGGGGCTCGGAGCTGTAAATTTTTGCGATGCCTCTCTCTTCATCGAACGGCACATTGATCGCTGTATCGGTCAATATCTTTGCTTTTGGCTGTTTAGCTTTCTTCAGGCACTGAGTGAAAGAGGTTGATTTCTCGTGAAAAGGAGAATAGCCAGTCCACCCCCCTTAGTATTTTCTTCTTTGTTGAGGCAGTAGGAAATCTGAAAGTCAAAAGTTTGGACACACCACATTTTTCTCTATTTTTTTTACTATTTTCCACATTTTAGAATAACAGTAAAGACATCAAAACTATGAAATAACACAAATGGAATTATGCAGCGACCAAAAAAGTGTTAAATCAAAACTATCTTATATTTTAGATTCTTTAAAGTAGCCGCCCTTTGCCTTGATGGAAAGGCTTTGGAAAGAAATTCATACATAGGATCAACTTCACTATTTATATTTGTCTAAGAAACACATTTCAAGCGTTTAAGCAGAAGCCTTTAGATCAAAATGGCTTTAAGAGAATGAAAAACATAGAACATTCAATCAGGTGTGTCCAGACTTTTGGCACAAGTTCTCAATACTTCCATCTAAATCCCATCAAGATGTATTTTGCTGCATCATGCCACCACCCATCGCAACACATTTCCCAATACACAGCATCTGACTCTACTTCCCCTTTAATATTTAGTGCAAAGTGCAGCAGTCGTTCAGTAAGCAGGCAGTATCTGTATGTGCAGCGTGACTCAAAATCTGGACCGAAGTTTTCATGGAATAAGTGGCTTTCCCATCTCTATTCATCCGACATGATTTCTATTCAACTCAGCAGTGAGTTACTGACACCTGGCTTTGTTGCCAAGGCAACCCGACTTATAAAACAGCACAGGACCTTGGCTCCGGCGGGTCTTTTGTGTGAGACCCGGGGTGACTGAGTTGTGTGGGTGCTTCTGTCTATACATGCATACCTGAATGTGCGGTAGCTGTTGTAGAAGTCGGCCTTCATGCCTTTATCCTGCATCCATCCTGCGTTAAAGGAAAAATCCACCTTAAAACACGCTAACGCTGTTAAAGAAAGCAGCCATTGCTGTTGTAGCTCGCATTTCTGGGTCCATTTTGTTGTTATTCCCAGCAACTTTTGTGAGCAGGGAAATTTTCAGCTATCTGAAACATAAACTGGATATGGGATGCAGGTTTTGGTGTCTTTCTAGAGCCGCCATTTTGCACCAAGAGACGTTCAACAATCACACAGAGGAGAAATCCATCGTAGAAGAGGAGAGAGACCGATTTCTCCTCAATAGACCAGAATGCAATGCAGCTAGAACAAGACATGTTGCATTTTGGGTAAGGGGGTGTGACCGGCGAGACTCACTTTTTCTCAACTGGAAAAAATCTTTCGTTCTCTTGCTCTTTTACAACGCTACTGCTATCGCTATCTCTCCACCTACACACAGTATAACCCACAGCTGAATGCGACAAGTTCAGGCCCGTTCTCTGGGGGGTTGTAGTACGGCATTCTGGGAAATGTAGGAAATCGCTAACTGAAGCAGAAGTAGATGAGGCAGTTTTTTTGAACAGTTTTTCTTTTAATACCGCAGACAATTTAGAACCAAATGAGAATACTGCATCGCATAACATTTAGTGTGTCGCTCCACCATCTGGTCACCGGGTCATTCCCTTGTAACTGGAAGAAAGAGGAAGAATTTGACTTTTCCCGAACAGTAGTTCCTCCTGGGGAAAGTGCAGCAGTCGCTCAACAGGCACGAAGTAAAAAAAAGTACAAGTTGCTGTATCTGTGTGCCGGTTTACCATCCGAGCAGACGATTGGCAAACGCGTACGTGCCGAGTCAGCGGAGGGCAAAAGGTCACGAAATGTCTCTGTAGGTCACTGCGTAGAGCGTGGCACCGATGTGTCCGGCGTTAGGGGTTCAATTCCCACCGGAGGGGTTTCACTTCCCGCCGGGGCCACCCGTGCTAACAGTGTGTGCACTCACGGTGCTGTGAGGCGCTTCGGGGTAAAAAGCGTCCACCAAATGGCAGAAGTCATACATTCAAATATCCTTTCCATTCCCAGTCTGCACCAGAATCTAGTCCGCTATAAAATCTCCACTCCGAGGCTGTGAAGCTGCTTGTGTCATTCCGTACTCATCTCTCATTTTGCTGTTTTAGGTGAACAGTTAGTTCCCGTAAAGCGAGTTACGACTTGTTTTGCCTTTGTTGGCCTGGCAGCCGTTTCGTTCATTCGTTGCCTCCTTGGCTGTGTGTGTGTGTGTGTGTGTGTGTGTGTGTGTGTGTGTGTTATAGAGGATCTATCATCATGATACAGACTAATAGAGGAAGTTGAATTTGACCCATTTCCTTGTTAGTTTTCCCCTCATTTTCTGTTCCATTTCCCATATCGCTCCGCACACCATCGGGTGAAAACGTTCTCCAAAATAGTCAGCCCGCCAAAAACTAAAAACAGCCTTATTTTCCAGTGAAGGAACACACATGCTGCATTTGAATAATTTTTTTTATGGGTTTAAATGACCCAGTAAACACAATTCATGTTAAAAAAGAAACAGAAAAAACATCACAACTGGAGACATTTGCAGACAACAGTAGAAATATTTAGCCGAGATTTCTTATATATATATAAAAAACTAGATTTCTATAAAGGAAAAAAAGTATCACACAATTAATAACATTGCAACTCCTTCACCCCTTGTCATTTTAAAAGCACAGATGAAGCCTGATGGAAACAGACATGAAATCAGATGCTGTTCATACTTATTGATCCGGTGCCTGTAGTCTTGACTCTCGGCAGGTTTCGGGTGGAGGGTTCGATGTAGCAGGACACTGTGAAGTTAACGAAAAGCCTTTGGAGTCAGCGTTATGTGAGAGAGAGAGAGAGAGAGAGAGCGTGCCTTTTGAGAGCAAAATGTTAATTATTGTTATTATTTTTTTTAGTCCGATGAAATGTCCAAACCTAGCCGCCGTCTGAGAGAAGCTGGAACGTCCTGTAGAAGAAGAATGTTTGCGTTATTTTTCTAAATGTAACCTGTTTGACAAAAAAAATCACATAAATCATGTTTTGTTTTGTTTTTTTTTTCTTTTGTTTTCCTCCAGTAGAGCGAGTAGACTTCGATTTAAAGATTAGAAATTGCATTCCTCCGATTTGATTTGCGTAATCTATGGAGCAGTACTATTTTCAGTCTGTATTACGATCAATTGAAACTCGTCATGATTGACAGAATGTTCTTTTAACCTTGGAATCAAAAGACTCAAATGTACTTATATATATTTATATATATAATAAACACCTGGCTGAAGGAATGTAGGTCTTTGCTGCGAGAAATCATGATCATTATCATTCAGAGAAAATAAAATATGCTGGTTAGTCACAAATGATTATTTTTTTTCATCATGTAGGTTGTGATATAATTCTTGTTTGTTTTTGAAGTTCAAGTGCATTTTTTTCCCCCTCTTGTTTGATTATTGTTATTTTTATTTTTTTTTTCTAAATAATCTGTTGTTGTATTAAGAACGGCGATGAACCCGGTCTGTGTATGGAGACGGCTATGAGAAACATACAGCATGTATTTATTGCACTTTGTGATTTGGGTGTGCTTTCCTGTTTTCTTTTTTCTGGCGAGAGTCCCGAAAGCTGTGAATTTTATCTCGGACACTGTACTGTCAACCAGAGTTGTAAATATTTCACCAGCACAAAAAAACAAACAAACAAACGATATGTTTTGTAGTTTCACAACAAATAAAAAAAAGTTCTTCTCTTCTATTTTGGTGTGTGACGTGTTTTTTAGTTCAGGAAATGAAATGTTTGAAATGGATTATGTTTCTACTACTGCTACTACAGCTACTACTACTCAGTGGTGGGAAGAGTACCAGAATGTCCTACTGAAGTAGAAGTATTATTACTTTGCTGATATTTTACTTAAGTAGAAGTAACAGTACTGGAGTAAATATCTAGTAAAAAAGTTTAAAGAAAAAAAGTAAAATTTACTTAAAGTAAAAGTTCCTTTTTAGAAAAGAGAACATTGTTAGCTGTGATCTTTTCCATGTGATTCTAAAAGGAGAGAGGACAGAGTTCAAACTAGATTCTTTTCACTGGAAAAAATTGGAAATGACAAAATAAAGTGCAGAAACAAAGTAAAGTCAGATTCCTCTTCTCACTGTGAATGGATCCACAGTTTGTCAGTTTACGTTGATCCAGTTTCTGCTGCTGATGGAGAGACACAAGATCTGTTCTGTGATGGATGGGATTTAAATACTTCAGTTAAAATTACTGACTTAAAAAAAATACCAAAAAAAAAGTACAGGTACACAAAAAAGCTACTCAATTACAGTAATGTGAGTAAACGTAATTAGTTACTTCCTCTCTTGCTACTAATACTACTGATACTCCTTGGTGATATTACTACTACAGCTACTATTACTACTAGAACAACTAGACTACAACTACAGCTGTACTACTACTGCTCCTATGGCTGTAGCTGCTGTATTTCCAGATCTGTAGAGATGTGATTGATTAAAGACACAAGTGGAAATCATCACAATCACATCAAATCATTATTACTGTCTGTCTCTGGCTCTGCCGCTAGGGGGCTGTACATAAAACGTGTGAGGGTTGCTGCCTGTTCCTCTTTCTCCTCTCTTCAGCAGCCAGCTTCATCAAAGATCGTCTATTGAAAAGATGACTCCAGTAGTTGAAAAACGGCCACGTTACAGTTTGCAAAAATGGGTGTTAAAAATGTAATGTATCTCAGTCAGAGTTTTTCTTTGATGTGTATGGATAATGTGTATTGCTTCTATAAAGAAGAATGAAAAAACGAATAAACAACCAAAAAAAACGAAACAAGTAAAGTCATGTCTCTTTTCCTTCACGTGCCCCAGGCATAAAGCCGTTACCATAGTGACAGATCCGGTACAGATCCGAGTCAAAAAGTCGTTTTACTCAAAAGCTACTCAGCTCAGAAACGCATAGTTTGGCTCTGGGTGTTGACAATACTTTCGGCGTGTGTGTGAATTGATACAAATAAACCTCAGATGTTTCTAACCGCAGATATAAGCAACAGAAGGAGAGAGTTCATGGAGAGCAGACCAAGCAGACGAACAGACTCCGCTCCGCCGCGCTCTCTGATGACGTTTGTAGTCCCCGGAAGTAGACAACCCATAAGTGAAAACTGTGTTTCTTCCTGCTCTCTCTGGGTTTCATCAGCCACACGTTTTCCACAACCAGACGACAGAAGAGTTTTTCCACAGTTGACAGAAAGATGGGAGACCCGGTGGCCGAGTACACAGCCCGACTGCAGGAACAGGTCAGCAGCTAGCTAGGCTTCTCTCAGGCTAAAGGCGAAACACTAGCTAGTTAGCAGGCTAAATTTAGCTCAGTGTAAGAGTAAGTGTCTATGTGTGTATGTGTGTGTGTGTGTGTGTGTGTGTGTGGGGGGGGGGGGGGGGGGGGGGGGGGGCTTGTTGCTGAACTGGGGAAGAAGCTAACTATGAAATGACACACACACACAGACACACACACACAGACACACACACACACAACCAAACCATGCATGAACTCGCCAGTTTGTAGTTTGGGTGTTTTGTGATCAGGAGTGATAATGAGGCAACTTTTGGTTTCATTCTGACTGACAGTAACTGATGTCAAGTCAAAATGTATTTGTACAGCACATTTCATACACAGGAAAACTTAATGTGCTTCACACACAAAAACAATGAAAAAAAAATAGTAGTAAATGTATATAAAATATAATAAAAAAAATGTACTGTACGGTTTCCATGTACTGTAAACCTCTTTCCATTCTATAATCAGTTGACAGTCAGCTTGCTCTCCTTTTCAGGCTGACATTTCTCTTTAAGACCTAAATTCATAGTGTACATCACAGTAAGTCGTATCAAACTGATCAATGTTACACGAACATAGGATCTTTTAAGGGAAAAAACAGTCATTAATGATTTTCTGATAACATAATTGATTTCCGTGTGTATGCCTTATGATCACTGACAGAAGTCCAAGTTTCCCCACTTTCTAATTTAATACTACATGCCAAAAAATGACAAGTGTCCAGTTTTATTCTTGTCACGGTGGAAAAACTTCTAAATCAGCATTTAAGCCACGTGACACTAAAACTGTTCATTGAAATCCAGGGTAGTAGTAATAATAATAAAACATATGCGTACTTACACAGAATCTGATCAAAATGTTTCATTAGAATCAATCTAGGTAAAGGGTTTTCCATGGACAACCAGTGCTGTATTGATCAATTATACAATAAATATGTAATCAAACATCAAACTGCATAATATCAGAGGTCAGTATCCACCCAATATATCACAAAACCAATATATTGGTCTAATGCTAGAATAGAGTACATGATTAGATACGTTTCAAATGGAAAGTCATTCCTGCCCAGAATTTCTCTTTCAAGGATCAGTAGAGAATCACAGATCAAAACGTCTGTGTGTGTTTTCAGGAGCGGGAGATCCGGTGTCTGTCAGCGGAGATCGAGAGTCTGAGGAACCCGCAGAACCTGAACGCGTCTCCGCAGCTGGACGGGCTGCGGGAGGAGAACGCCCGGCTGAAGTACCGCCTCAACATCCTGAAGAGGGTGAGAGGCCGAAGGCAGCAGGAACACCGCAGGGTGCAGCTCTGTGCTGTGACACCGGGTGCAGCCGTGGTTACTGCCGGGCACGAGGCGCGGTTTGATTACTTTGACATCAAAAGATAGTTTGTGTCTGGCTTTGATTACAGAGCTTTTCTCTCCCTAGATCTATAGATGAAGCTGTTTCCTCTGTTCCAAATACGAGGAAATAAGAGAAGCAAACTGTGTGTCCTCCTGGAAGACACAACTCAAACATCAGTTTTATAAACTGTATTTAGGCTGTAGTAGTATTGGTAATTTGTTTCCTGTGAGTACAGTGTTTCTGAATTTTGTTGAATTAATGAGCTATGGGCATTAGTGGAATTAGCGCCTGTGTGATTAATTATATTGGCAAGATTTAAATTTAAAACCCCCATTTTATCAACTAAATCATGAAGTAGAGCTGCAGCAGAGAAGAGCGTTCCATTCCGGCTAATTAAGATGCTGTAGATTCCCTCTGTTTGTCCAAATTAAATCCTGGTGTTGGTATGATCACTTCTCTGCTCACAGTAAGTGACGAATCAAAACTTCAGAGTAGAAATCCAATCTGTCTCCTAAACAGCAGCAGAGGAAGCCGGACTCACCAGCGTTAGATCTTCTCCTCTCTCATCTCTTTGGTTTCCTTTGATATAAAGCATCACAGACCGGCCGGGGCTGTGGCAGTTTACTAACGACACCGCACAGGGATTCTGGGTTTTGAAGTCTGCAAAATTCAAACAGTTACCTCTCGCTGCTATTGGAGCCACCAAAGACGTCTAATGTAGCTTTTGTAAAGTATTCTTCCTCCTCTTCTGTCATCATCGTCACTTTTTAATGCCTGTTGGTTAAGCTGACTCCCTCTGTGTCCGTCCTGTGCAGAGCCTGCAGGAGGAGAGGAGTCAGTGCAGTAAATCCATGATGAACATCAACCAGCGGCTGCAGGAGATCTTCGGCGAGGCGATCCGGGCCTCCTGCCCCGAGCTGGACAACCCCCCGCTGGCCGTCACCCCCAACCAGCAGGCCAAGTTTGGAGACTACCAGTGCAACAGCGCCATGGCCATGGCCCAGGTGTGACTACTTAGTCCAGCCTTTCTGGCTCATGACCCTTAAAACAAAGTGATGCCTCCTCACCCCCCCACCCCATCACAAGCTGCATATACAGAGTGGAGATCAGTTCAACCAGAGAATGATTTTCATTTTCAGGTTGTTTCATTTGATTATCAGAGGAGGCCTAGAGGCTGACAACGATTCAGTTTATCACAAGAAAAAAGCAAAAATTAGCAAAGAGTCAGAAAAAATAGACATGAAAATAAATTTGCATAGAGGAAATACGTTTTTTTTTTCCTATCCCATAAATCATCTTGTGACTGTGTGTATCTCACGACCCTCTGGAGGGTCCCAACCCCCAGGTTGAAAACTACTGACTTAGTCTCTCTTTTTTAGTATAGAAAGTGAAAAACTGTGTGCACATAATGTTGAAATTAAATCAGCAGGATGTCTGCAGGCCCCGAAATAGTCTTTAACTTTTAATTTTATCACTTCAATTTCAAGCCTCATATGTCCTTGAATAGTGTTAAATGCAGCCTTTAAGTGTTGAATTCAAGTTTAAAGGTCTAGATGTTTTGCATTTTGAGTGCGCTGTCTTTCTAGTGAGAAATCAGCCAAGTCACACAGACTCAAACTCAAACTGTATTTTCATTTTCATGTTCATTTCAGTTGTGAAATTGGCTTCATATTTCAGTTTAACTGGTATTAAAAAGGTCTTAAAGTCTCATATTGAACTGGATTGAAAGTTGCAGATGCCCTGATTAGATTCAGAGACTTATCATTCTAACAGTGCTGTGGCCGTGTTTCACTGCAGTATTAAGTAGTACAGACCATCAGTACCAAAGACTGTCTCTTTGGTGGGATGAAAGCTGGAGAAATGTGTGTTTGTGTCAGAAACACATGATGAGCCTAATTGTTTCTGACCTGTGTGTTTCAGATGCTGAAGGCCAGGGGGGCGAAGGTCAACCCCAGGGAAATCGCAGAGAAGATCATCCAGAACATTCCAGACAACGAACTGATCCAGAAGACCGAGATCGCAGGACCAGGTGGGGAGTCTTTTATTTTATTTATTTATTTTTTTAATGGTTTTAGGGTTTCATGGGAATCTTTGGGGCTTTTTGGACTCAACACTCCGCAGAGAATTTCAGGCTGCGTCTTTTCTCCATTTATTTCCTACGTCTTTAGTGTTACTCTGATCACATTCCAGCATAGAAATGTAATCACGTTGTAGAATTGAGTGACTTGGCAGAATCCCTAGAAATCCTGAATAAATTAAGTATTCCTGAATTCCTAATTACCATTATTCCAGAAAAAGTAGTTTGAGGCTGCTCAAGTTTCTAGTCCACTTCACAAAACATCAAACATTCAAATTAAATTTAAAGTATTTATTTATACATACACACGTATATTATTTACACTTTGTAATGACATTTTTAAATTGTTGTTTACGTTCTAGCAGCCAGTGCCATCGCTAGAAAGATCTGTGTCTCAGAAATAAAGATAATTCTGCACAGTCAGACTTTGTTGTTATTGAACCTTTATTTATTACATCATGTCGTGGTTGTATTGAATCCTGAACCCCAGATCGTGTATCCAATCGTATTTTGAGATAAGCATATCATCCCATCCCTACTTCCTATTAGGGCTGCAACTAACGATTATTTTCATTGTCGATTAATCTGTCGATTATTTTCTCGATTAATCGATTAGTTGTTTGGTCTATAAAATGTCAGAAAATGTTGAAAAATGTCGATCAGTGTTTCCCGAAGCCCAAGATGACGTCCTCAAATGTCTTGTTTTGTCCACAACCCAAAGATATTCAGTTTACTGTCATAGAGGAGTAAAGAAACCAGAAAATATTCACATTTAAGAAGCTGGAATCAGAGAATTTTGACTTATTTTTCTTAAAAAATTACTCAAACCGATTAATCAATTATCAAAATAGTTGGCGATTAATTTAATAGTTGACAACTAATCGATTAATCGATTAATCGTTGCAGCTCTACTTCCTATCGGTGCGTCCCTGCTGTGAGCCTGCGGGCTTCCTGTGTTACTGTAATGAGTCTCCACGTCCGTCCCCTCTGATGTTTTGTCCTCAGGGTTCATCAACATCCACCTGAAGAGGACGTTTGTGTCCAAACTGCTGACCAACCTGCTGCTGAACGGAGTCCAGCCGCCGCCGCTGGCCTCCAGGAAGAGGGTTCGTCCGCCTTTCACTGTTTAGTGTCACGAAGTCGTTAATGTCATTTAGTAGAGCGTGCAGTTCTTTTTGTTTTATTCACACAGTAAGGATAGAATGGGGATAAAATAGAGCAGATTTTTTTTTTTATTAACAAAGTAAGGGTAGAATAAAATATAGCAGAAATGTATATCTCCAAGGAGACATGAATGGGTTTTTCTCTGTTTGGAGCCCTGTTCTAGATTTTATTGGAGAGGACTATGCTGAAATCATATTAAAAGGTTTTGCAACTTTGGGATCCAAGTGATCCCCAAAGGGTGAAGTCCACATGTTCATTAACATTTCATTGTTATTGTAGTTATAATATGGAGGATGATGATCTATGTTTGTGTTGTTTTCTTGTCTTTTTTCGTCTGTTAGTCTGATTGTTTGTATGGTTAGCTGTTGTCTAGCTCTAGTATTTGTGTCATGTACCATTCTTTTTGAGGGTAACATTGAGTGTGTAATCTGTATAAACTGAAAATAAAATGATTGAAAGAAAGAAATATAACAGAATAGAGCTGATAGCTTTAGATTAAATTCTCAGTTTTCCATATTTTAACTGAGCTACCGTTCTGGTGAAACTGAAAAGTTTTGGGTCTCAGCTGTGTGTGTGTGTGTGTGTGTGTGTTTTCTGTCGTTCAGGTGGTGGTGGACTTCTCCTCACCCAACATTGCCAAAGAGATGCATGTGGGCCACCTGCGCTCCACCATCATAGGAGAAAGCATGTGCCGCCTGTTTGAATTCCTGGGCTACGACGTTCTCAGGTCAGTAGGTCACACCGACTTTTTCCCAAACAAGCTCTTTGTTCAAACTTGTCACCACAACAACAAGAGGATCGGTAGTCCAGCGTTTATTTAGTTAAAGTTGCGGAGGTAACGGTTTGGATTTCACTCTTAAGGGAAAAATCCAGATACTCTCACACTCATCAATCTGTGAGGTTATGTATACCAGGAGTTATTTTGTGATCAAGTGCTGTAATTTACTTTTTTGGTGAACCCACTTTCCCTCAACCTGCCTTGTCTACTTCTACTTCAGTTAGTTATTTCCTACATTTCCCAGAATGCCTTTCAACAACCCCAGAGAACGGGCCTGAACGTGTTGCATTCAGCTGTGGGTTATACATGTAGGTGGAGAGAGCGATGGCGAGTCCTTTAGTGAGACCCTTACTCGAAACTCAGCCTGTCCTGTGTCTGTGTTTCCAGGTTGAACCACGTTGGAGACTGGGGGACTCAGTTCGGGATGCTCATCGCTCACCTGCAGGACAAATTCCCAAACTACCTGGCCGTCTCCCCACCCATAGGCGACCTGCAGGCCTTCTACAAAGTCAGTGGTAACTCTGTCTGCCTCCGTCTGACTGTCTGTTTGGGTTTCACTGTCGCTGTCTCTCCGCCCACACTGTTTGATTGACAGGTGATTTCTGGGAAGTTACAGTGCAGAAACACCACAGCGATGAGCGCTTAGCAACAAAGACGGAGACTAAATAATAAAAACAAGAAACTGTGGATTACAGCTTTAAAAAACCAACTGCATGTAGTAAATCAAAGGTGCAAAAACAAATTCTAGATGAAAGAACTCCATCAAAACATTATAAAGTCCAGAGGATACAGGCGCAAATATGGAAATGTAGTGTTTCTTTAACTTAAAGATTTTGTTAAAATTAGCATATAACCTGTTAATCAGACAGTGACAGTCTATTTAGTTTCTCTGTCTCACTGTCTGTTTGTTGTTGTCTGTCTCACTCAATTTTTCCATTTCACCTTGCTGGCATCTATTATTATCATGACATGTAAATCCGTCTGTGTTGCCAAAGCTTATAGAGACGGAAATAATAGATAAAGGGGAAAAGAAAGAGAAACTGGTAAAAAAAAATCTGGTAATAAATAAACAATAAACATCAAACTAAAAAGTGAACATAAGGGTAAGATCAAATGATTAAAGAAAATACCCGAGTGCATTATGTGCCTACAATATAGTACTATGTGTATAGTTTATACCTTTGCACACTTGTACAGTACGCATATAGGACATTAATGTACCTACATGTAAGTTAAAAAGACATGTTTCTCATCATGTAGCACACAAACTTAGCTGCTTCTTCTTTTTCTCCTGTCTTCTTTCCTCCTCCCTCCATCAGGAGTCGAAGAAGCGCTTTGATGAGGAGGAGGACTTTAAGAAGCGAGCGTACCAGTGTGTCGTCAGACTGCAGAGCAAAGAGCCGGACTTCATCAAAGCCTGGAACCTCATCTGTGATGTTTCCAGGAAAGGTAGACTGGCTGTGTGTGTGTGTGTGTGTGTGTGTTACTATCCTGTCTTGTTAAAGGAAAAGTCCACTCTAAACAAACAGCCATTGGTGATGTACCTTGCATTTCTGTGCCCATTTTGTTGCTTGACAGTGTATTTTTCTTATTCCTGCGAATAACTGGCCAAACATATACATCGTTAAGTAGGCCTTAATTTAAATTCTAGGACACATTAAAAAGTTTTTAAAGGTTAAGGTTTTCTTAAATTTGGCTGAAAACCTGTAAATATCCTGAGTTAACAATAATAATAATAATAATAATAATTCATTCTATTTATATAGCGCTTTCTTATGACTCAAAACACTTTACAGCTTAAAAACAAAACGGCATTAAAACACCATTTAAAAAGATGTTTTAAGTATACTTAAAACTAACAATGCAATCATAAGTGATATGCTTCTCTAAAAAGGTAAGTCTTGAGAAGAGATTTAAACGAGTCAACACTGTCCGATGCTCTGACTGTGGGAGGTAGGTTGTTCCAGATGCGAGGGGCAGCAGAGGAAAAGGCTCTGTCTCCCAGGGAGCGGAGCCTCGTCTTGGGGAGAGCCAGAAGTCCATGGCTAGAGGATCGAAGAGAACGAGGAGGACAGTAGGGAGAGATGAGTTCTGATACGTAGTCTGGAGCAGAGTCGTGCAGGGTCTTGTAGGTGAGGAGCATCACTTTATAGACTATCCTGTAACGTACAGGAAGCCAATGAAGGTCTCTAAGGATTGGAGTGATGTGGTGTCGGGAGGAGGTGGATGTCAGGAGTGGAGCCGCAGAGTTTTGTAGTTGCAGGTTGTTGTTGAGGAGAGGCCAGTGAGGAGCGCATTACAGTAATCCAACCTTGAAGTGATGAAGGCATGGATTAGACGTTCTGCATCAGCGAATTTGAGATATGGACACATCCGGGCTATGTTCCGGAGGTGGAAAAAGGCCAACTGTCTGGTTTTGTTTATGTGGCGTTCAAATGAAAGTGCAGAATCCAGGAAGACTCCAAGGTTCTTTACTTGCAAGGAAGGTGTGACTGTCATGTCATCAATAGACAGGCAGAGGTTGCGGACTGTATCGGTTGTGGACTTGTAGCCGATGAGGATTATTTCAGTTTTGTCCGAGTTAAGTTTCAAAAAGCTGCTGTGCATCCAGGATTTGATATTCTGATTTGATTTGGTAATAACTACAACAGTCTGACTTTTCATGGTAACAGTTAGCGATTTTAAAAATTGAAACTATGTCTTTGTGAGCTGTATTTCAAGGTTTTTAGCTTACGTGGGAAGTCAGAAAGTAACGGGAGTAGAGCAAACGCATTGTTGATTTTGTTATTTTCATAGGATTTGTTGACGGTAAGAAATGCATTAAAAAACACCGGCCTTATCCTTTAACTGTAACAAACTGCAGCCTGTTGCTCAGGTAAGATTTGAACCAGGTCAGTGCAGAGCCAGAGACACCAATGAGGCTTTCCAATCGTTCCAGCAGTATGGGATGGTGAACAGTATCAAAAGCAGCACTTCGATCCAACAGGATGAGGATACTGAGGTGACCTGAGTCTGCGGCAACGAGGAGGTCGTTAGTAACTCTGACTAGTGCTGTTTCTGTACTGTGTTTCTTTCTGAAGCCTGACTGGAAAGGGTCAAGGAGCTGATGGGATGCAAGATAATTTTGCAGCTGAGTAGAAACAACATACTCCAATACTTTGCTCAGGAAGGGGAGATTAGTAACGGGCCTATAGTTGGAGGGAGAGTCAGCATCAAGGCCTGTTTTTTTCAGGACAGGGGTGATAGACCCTGTTTTAAGAGCCTGGGGAACAAGGCCAGAGAGCAGTGAGGAGTTGACAATCTGTGTTATCAGTGGGCAGATCTGGGGTGAACAGGATTTGACCAAGGCAGTAGAGATGGGGTCAAGATGGCAAGTAGTAGAGCGCATACCAGTGATGACTTTGCTAACCTCGGGCACACTAACCGGGTTGAAGTTGGACATTCGGCAGGCAGGAGGCGCTGGTGGGAGAAAGATGGCAGGGCCTGGGCGAGGAGACGCCCGTATCTGAGCTGTAATACTGTCAATTTTGTGCAGGAAGAAGGACATCAAGTCATCAGGATGGAGATGGAGTTAATCAGGATTCCGGCAGGTTTAAGGAGAGAGGAGATGGTGGAGAACAGAACTCTTTGATTATTTCTATTGCACTCAATAACACCAGGATAGAAGACCGTCCGTGCAGCTTTTTAGTGCTGCATGTTTTGTTGTTTTTTGGGGGGGATAACTCTGAATGTCTGTGTGTGTGTGCTGCAGAGTTTCAGAAGGTTTACAACTGCCTGGACGTCCAGATCACAGAGAGAGGAGAGTCCTTCTACCAGGACATGATGACGGCCGTGGTGAAGGAGTTCGAGGAGAAAGGTCAGTCCGGATCGAGGCGAGGCAGCCAAAGGTCAAAGGTCAAAGGTTGTAGATGCAGTGTGCACAGCAGGACTCAGGAACGATGGTCTACAGACAGATCAAAGGTTTCCACTGCACACTAGAAGGAACCAGACCTGTTTCATATGTAAATACATACAGATTACAAAACTCTCTTCATTTATAGAACTTGGTAATTCTTAAAAATGTTGTCTGCAGTTGCATTACGTGACCACCGGGGGGCAATATCGCCTCATCAATGTCCTTCAATCCTTTACCATTCCCTGTCTTTCTCCGTCTCCTTTTGGACTGTCTTCATTTTTTCCCCCTGTCTGTAACCCCTTTTCCTCCTTCTCTGCATTTTCTGCATTCTCCATTTTACTCATTCTCCCGTCTTCATTCTCTCTCTCTCTCTCTCTCTCTCTCTCTCTCTCTCTCTCTCTCTCTCTCTCTCTCTCTCTCTCTCTCTCTCTCTCTCTCTCTCTCTCATATCATCATATCTCATTATCTATTACCCTCTCTGCTTCTTCCTAACCATCCCGTTACCATTTCCTTCTCTCTTTCCATCTCTCCCTCGTCTACTGTCCCGCTTTCTCACTGCCCTCATTTGCAATCCTGCCTTTTCGCTAATCACCTCTCTCTCTCTCTACCTCTCTCTCTCTCTCTCTCTCTACCCGTCTCTCTCCCCCCCCCTCCAGGTCTGGTGGAGCTGGATGAGGGTCGTAAGATCGTCTTCGCCCCGGGTCAGTCCATCCCGCTGACCGTCGTCAAGTCGGACGGCGGCTTCACCTACGACACCTCGGACCTGGCCGCCTTGCGCCAGCGCCTCTTCGTCGAGAAAGCCGACATGATCATCTACGTCACCGACAGCGGCCAGGTGGGGGGGGGGGGGGGCTGGGGGGAGGGGGGGGGTGGATGGAGGGGTCGGGGTCAATTCATGAGTGAACTCATCAATTCCAATTCAACTGGAATTGGAATTGGAATTTGAAAAAACCTACAGGAAACAGAATTGGAATTGAATTGGAATTTCAGGGAATTGAATTTAATTCAGTGAAATTTTTTCTTACCACATATCTGAGATTACATATAGTGTTATATATTATCAATACTGTCAATAATATCATAAGCTGTTAAAGGTTCCTTTCAGGTTCAGGTATTTGATGCAGAACATGTAATGGTAATCCACACATTATGATTGAATGTGTTTGATTTGTTGAACTGTCATTAATTTGATTCATGATGTTTGATTTATAATGTTCAGCGAGTCGAGACAAACTCTATTAGAAGTGGAATTTCATGTTTCCTTACAGCTGGGTGACATTCACATTTTAAATTCCAACTCCAGGAATTTAACTGGAATTTTATCATGCATTCTCTATTCAGTCCATGCATGGCCCCGACCCTGGTGGATAGATACAAGTTCAGAATGGATGTGAGTGAAGGAGTGAGAGAAGGGGTGATTTAGGGATGGAAAGTTAGGTACAGATGATCAGGAACACTGACAAGAACGTACATCTGCAACAGGAGAGGGATGGTTAGAGAGAAAATACAGGTGGTGGTCAAAAGGACAGAGACGCCTAACAATATACTGTATGAATATCCAGCACCTAATAAGGAGAAGGGCCACTATTTGCCTTCAGAACAGCTTCAATCCTCCTTGAAGTCCTCTTCCAACTCCTGAACTGTATATAGTGGGATACTGGACCTTTCTTCAAGAAGGAAAACCTCTAGTTCTTTGAGGGATGAAGAAGAAGGGAATCTCCTTCAGACTCCACGCTCCACAACTTCCAATAAGCAAAATCCGAATCCAAGAATGCCGAGTCGATAATTGCGTCCTTGGAGAGAGAACAAACTTCTTAAGAAAGTGAGCGCAGAGGAGCGTCTTTACGGTCTGAGCTGGGCTGTGCGCTTGATGTCGCACCGTCAGTTAACACACACACAGCTGTTCGCTCTCCCAGCAGGCTCGGTACAGTAGACCGTTGCGCCGTCAAGCCTCAGTGTGCCGTTCTCGCAATGAATCTTGGGGCTTTCCGTTCGTTCACGTCGCTCAAATCGCCATCTGATGCGTTCTTGTTTAGAAAGTAAACTTCCAGGATCTTTATCTGTCTTGGATTTGCACGAAACGCTGTGCAAAGATTGGTCATGGGGCAGAGAAGAACTGAACTTTTCACACTGATTGGTCAAAGGGGGCGTGGCTGGGGGCATGGCTTCTCAAGGCATATAACTTCTGAACGGATTCACCTAACATCAAACTTTGTGGCCAATCAGCAGAAGAAGAGGCAAACCCTCCAGTATTGGCCCAATCAAAACAACATGGAGGCACTGGAGAGCTCATTTCCAGTTTAGACAGAACCAGAACTCTGCAAAATTTTCCAAAATTTGGTCCAGTGGTAGAAGGGCAGCTCTAATGGAAACTGAACAGATATAGTGCTGCTTGGTGTTGAGATAATTGGCAAAAATGCAGCGGCTAAAAGTGTCTAGAATCTGAACCGGCAGATCTCATGTCCCATTCAGGTCCAGTCATGAAAATGTGTGAATCTCCTGAAACAAGTTGGTAATGCGGCACAGAAGAAATATATTCACTTTTGGTGAAAATCCGTCAACTGGCATATCTTGACAATTGCATAGCGTTGGCGGAGGAATGCGCTGTACTGAGTGCCATCTAGTTTATCATGTAAATTAAGCTGCGAAAGGAAAATAAAAATCATCATTTGGCATCAAAGCTCATCATTTGGCGCTTGTTACAGGAGTTGCGAGCTGAAAAGTTTGAGAAGCACTGATCTGCATCGTTGACAGCAGGCTGGGGAGAGCGGGGAGACGGAGGGAGGATGCATTAAAATGTTATGTGGGCTGATATGAAGACAGACAGCAGGAATGAGAGGAAGGAGGAAAAGAGGAATGAGTTCTTGGTTTGTGGGATGAGTGAATGGATAAACGGAGATAGATCGACTGTATACAATCTAATATAAACAAAAGCCATCATCTGAGAGGAACACGATGTAGGCGGCCTGTCATACTGTAATTTAATCTGAATCCCATTATTCGCCAAACACAATAAATGTACTAGAATTTGTCTTGGTGCCGCTGGTGCAGAGACAACACTGGCAACCTGCAGAGTGATTCTCAACCTTTCTCATACCAAGGACCCCTAATTTAGTCCACATTAGAGCCACGGACCCCCATTTGATGAGATTTTGTCTCCTGGACCCAAATCTGACAATATTTTTATTGTCAGATATGATTTTGTCCAGAATTCCTGTCTGTATTGTAGGCAGAGAGAAAACAGTGAAGCTATGACCAAAACAGTCATTCTTCTGCATTCTCTAATTATGTTAACTTAAATGAAATGATGCTGAAGTTTAACAATTCAGAAGTTTGCTGGGGACCCCCCTGGAACCCCCCCACAAGGACCCCTGGTGGTCCCCGGACCCCACGTTGAGAACCACTGCTCTAACATGTGGAACAGAGATGACAGTACACTCACATACAGTGCAAAAGGGCAGAGCAAGAGCAGCGCTGACACCCTTTGAATGAGAGTCTTCTTCTTCTCTTGTTTCTTTTGTGCGTGCTGCAGGTGGCCGGGATTCAATTATGTTCCAGCAAGGCTGCAGTGACATATAGGTGCTCTTCTGTTCCGGGGAAAGCATGACATGACATTTAAGACATGTCATTAAATTTGTGTGTGTGTGTGTGTGTGTGTGTTTTCTCAATTGCAGGGCTCACATTTCCAGCTTGTGTTTGCTGCGGCACAGATGATTGGCTGGTACGACCCCCAGGTGACACGGGTGGAACATGCAGGCTTTGGAGTGGTGCTGGGGGAGGACAAGTGAGTTTCACAACATAGGTAGAAATACACACACACACACACACACACACACACACACACACACACACACACACACACAGATAGATGCATCCTGTCTCTTTCCTGCATTAGCACTGCAGTTGTAGCCATGAATTCCTCAAACCTGTAGCTTATGCCCCTAAATCTATATTTATGCTTGAAACTTTGAAAAAACATGTGTGTGTGACATGAGATCAAAAAGCAAATATAGTTTTTACATTTCCTGTGCGTCAAAAAACGCTTTGAAGAGAAATGTCACTGCAGATTCACGTTTTAGGAACAAACATCTGGTGAAGGAGCTTTTATCCAAAGCGCCTTACAGTGACATGTGGAGCAGGCTGTTGGCTGGGAAAGAGCATCCGCGCTCAGCCAACCTACCATGGGTAAATAAAGGTTAAATAAAATAATACAAATAAAAATAAAACACAAGTGCATATATTTTTACTGTGGGGGCCCCAGTGGCAATAAAACCCATAACCATGACACTGTTACTGCCCAGTGAGCTACACAGGGCCAAGCGCCTGCAGCTGCCTGCGGAGTAATAAAACTGAAGGGAAAACCCCATCACTGAACTCCCAAATCACCGTCGTTAAGGCACCAACACAAACAACAAGGTCTTATGTAGAGTGGGAAATTACCACCAGACCAATGCTGGTGAAATATAAAATTTGTCAAATCACTTTATTAGTTCACCAGCAATCATTTGGAGATCACTTCTGGTACATTTTGTTTTTTTAAATTAAATTTAATATCGCTCGTAAAACACATACATTTCCTACACTATTCCATAACCAAAAATAAAAAACATGAAATATACAACTACTGAACAACAGATTGTGTCCAATGGGCATCACAAAAAAATATAAGCCTTTCTTTCCTCATTATATGTGGCGTGTAGTGACAGTACAATCAAGTCAATGTTAGTTATTTCACTGGTATGCAGGACTGTTATTATTCACCACTTTAGAAGTATAATAATAACAGAAAACATCTAGAGAACAACAATAATGTTAGCATAAGATGAGATTGCACTTTTATTGATCCCCTAGGGGAAATTCGGGTGTCACAGCAGCAATTGGCAGAACAATGTCAAGGCAGTACAGGAAAGGTAATAAGGTAATAAAAACAGTACAGGAAAGATATAAGGCAATATAACTAAATATAAAACTATGAAGATGAAAATATAAAACTATTAAAGTGTCTCAAGTGTGTAAGTGGTGTTGAGCATGAAGTTCTAAGTAGATGCAAGGTCAGGGAGTTTCAGAAATCCCGTAGGTGCCAAGGGGATTTCCTTCGCTTCTGGTACAGCATTGAATAAAGTGACTGTTGCATTGTGGGATGTAGCAGCCGCTGTGGTCAGTCAACAAACAAGTCTTAGAAAATGTGGTTTGGACTTTTCTCCGGCAGCGTAACTGTCCAAGAAGCCTCCCTCACTCCCCCCCTCCTTGTCTCTGCCTGTTTGAATTAGCGCACTCCAAACACCGTTAGATTTTATTTGTCAACTTATTGACTCTCGGTTGGCCTCTGTTTGGCCCGCATCATCATCATCATCATCTTGTTGTCGTACGCCGCTGCCAGTGTCTTTGTTGCAGAGCGGCCGGTAATATCATCCGGCAGCGCTAACAAAGTGGACATCAGCGGCGGGGACGAAGGGGGAGAGGGGGGCTGTTAACGTTTCCAGGGAACAGGCGGGGATTGCTTAAATCGTTTATTATTAATCTACTGTGTTGTTTTTTATAATCGCTCACCCGCATGACGAGAGGGGCGGGGGAGGCTGTTCATGCTGCTGCGGAGACGGAGGGGAAAAGGCAGCGGATGAAAATGGTGTTGAGCGCTTGGCGGAGGATTAAAGAGGTGCGGCTCGTCCCCAGTGTGGTCGCACTACCTGGAGCGCCATTAGAGCTCTGTCATGTCGTCTCTGTAATCACACATCCAGGGAGCCGGAGCGGAGCGCAGCCAGGGGAGGAGGCCGCTAATGTTCGGGGACGGGAGAGGGAATCGTCAAGTGAAGGGAAAACGCCACACTTTTGAAATTTAGTTGGCTGAAATGGCTCGTTGGCATCGTTAGACTCCTGAGTAGAAACTGAGGGGCGCGACTCACTGCAGGCTTTCAGAATTAGAAACGAGGTTGAAACTTTTTTCTCTCTAATGCGACAAGTGCCTGGTGAAGCGGGGGGGGGCGAAACACTGAAGTGGCGATGGTTACTGTCATGTTGTTCCCATAAACGAGTGTCAAGGGAAGAAGGGCAGAGCTGTTCATGTTTGGAGAGTGGAGTGAGCTTCACTGAAGGGATGAAGTGATGCTGGGGTTCAGTTACAGTCGAGCCCTATGAAATCTGTTAGCAGTTTTCCCCAAAGTCCATTTTATTTTATTCCCATTTTCATATGGGAAATAGCTTCTGGATTTCATTTCTGGTTTGTATTTTGGTGAGATCTTTGTTGCTCAGCGCTCATTGCTGTGGTGTTTCTGCACTGCGCTTCCCAGAGATCACCTGTCAATCAAGGACAATCAATGACATAAATAATAGAAACATCTGAACACAATAAAATGGTAAATGGACTGCATTTATATAGCGCTTTTCTAGTCTACCGACCACTCAGAGCGCTTTACAACAATGCCTACATTCACACACACATTCATACACCGATGGCGGCAAGCTACCACGCAGGGTGCAGTTTGGGGTTCAGTATCTTGCCCAAGGACACTTCGACATGCGGACTGGAGGAGCCGGGGATCGAACCACCGACCTTCTGATTAGTGGACGACCCGCTCTACCTCCTGAGCCACAGCCGCCCAATACATGAATAGAAACTCCCTGCTCTCTTTTGGCTAGCTAGGTGCACGCTCGCAGGGAGCGACAGGATCAGAGCCTAGACGCCAAACTAAACTCTGTATCTACATCTACATTCATTCTCAATAATCTGTTTACTGAAATAAACTAAATCGACTATCACCGTCTGATTAACAGGTTTTATGATGCCATGGGATGGCAATGACAATTTTAACCATGATCTATAGGTTAAAGGAATACTGTATTTCCATATTTGCGTCTATCTTAAGGACTTTGTAATGTGATGGAGTTCTTTCATCTAGAATTTGATTTACTACAGGCAGTTGATTGGTTGAAGTTGTAATCCAGTTTCTCTATTTTGCTAACTACCCAGTTCTGCTTCAGTTCCGGCCGGAAATGTTAAACGCATCACTTCGCCAGAGGATTTTTCCCGGAAAAGACCCAGAGTGTAGAACCGAAAGTATAAAAGCTTTTCTGAACTGGGTTGTTTTTGCATTCAGACTGTTACTTTTTCCACTGTAATTGCTTGTTGCACTACTCAATTCATCTGTGCTTACAGTGGGTAATGCAACACATTTATCTTTCGCTGTTTATTAATTATCCCCACTCATTGTAAGCACTGATTATTGTGTGGCTGATAGCGTTGCAAATTGCATCTGGAACACCTATCTGTCATGTTGTTGTGTTTTTTCATAATCGCTCTGGCAGGCGGGGGGGTTGACGTTCCGGTTTGGAGAGGCCATAACTAAGTGGTGTTAAACACGCCCCACAATAACCTAAGAGGGCTTAAATTGGCCCCACTATTGCTGCGATACTCCAAACTCCATTAGAAATCTATCATGCTGTTTTCATAATCGCTCATCCAGACAATAAGAGCTTGCACAGCCATGGGGTGGCTGTTGTGGCTGGGAGTGAACGGGGAGAAAGGGGGTTATTAAAGCGTTGGGTCCTGTCCAGCTGTGTGACGGGGAGCCACTTATAACGCTCGTCTAATTTGCTGGACTGTACAGAACGCGTCGCCTCGAGGTCCCGGCACCCAGAATGAATCTAATAGTTTGGTTTCATCATAAATATTCTGGACAGAAACTCTGCTGCCTGCCGAAAAGTTTTGCTTTTGCGATACTGAGGCTACTAATCCTTTCCGACCTGACCTGCTCTTATCACAGAGACTGTGTTCCTCCTCAAAATCACTTAGTTTCTTTTCTTTTTTTTTTTTTTTACATTATATGCATTTACATGGTGTCATGACTTACAATGAGCGTAACAGTAAAATAAGCTTCAGTTCATCTCTGTATGATGGATGAAATCTGCTGCTATATATTCTTTTTTTAACCTTTGTTATTTATTGATGGAAGGGTGACTCCGCAACATCCTGCAACAGAAGTATTATTTATGAGGCGGTTTCTATGTCTGAAGGCCTTTTTTCTCTCAGCTCTTCAACCTTTGATATGAAGACGAGCTGTGGGAAGATGTGTTTCATGGCTTACTGGCTCTGATAAAGTACTGCGGTACTAGATTTGACGAACAGTACTACATTAGATATACTTACTATACTTACTATACTTTTCCCAGAACCAGTACTTTATCTTATATCATCAGCTTTCATAAGATTCTCACTTAAGAATCAGTTTTATGCGTATTTACTTTATATTTAACTCAAAAATCGTGCTCTGAATGATTGAAAATGTCCTAAATTTCCTATTCCTATTTCCTAATCCTAATTTAAATGAGCGTTATGTTACTTTTAGGTTACTCTTTTCCTTCTGTTTCTTGCTTTTTCTGGTAACACTTTACAATAAGGGTACATTAATTAACAGTTAACTAATGTGTCTGGTAATCATTTACTAATGGTGTTCATGTTAACTAAGGTATTCATTTATACATTATTTAATAGTCATCTTTATAAACTATTAAATAATGTATAAATGAATACCTTAGTTAACATGAACACCATTAGTAAATTATTACCAGACACATTAGTTAACTGTTAATTAAGGGTTAGTTAATGCTTATTAAGCATTAACTAACCCTTAATTAATGTACCCGTATTGTAAAGTGTTACCCTTTTTCTCTGCATCATGGTGTTGTTTTGAATTGGAACCATGAGACTTGAATTGGTATCTTTACTAAAGTCAACACTGTGGCGGGAACTTCTCCTCTGAATGTTTAGTGTTTTAACCACTTTGCTCTTTGCTGTCCCCGCTCAGGAAGAAGTTTAAGACGCGCTCCGGAGACACGGTGCGGCTGATGGACCTGCTGCAGGAGGGGCTGAAGAGGTCCATGGACAAGCTGAGGGAGAAGGACAGAGACAAGGTGAGAGAGTCGTCAGCCTCTGAGAACGAGGGTCACTGTTAAGACAAATTGACAGAGACAACGAAGGAATGATGAACGACAAGAAACGTGACCAATTCTTCCCTGCAAAGCCAAAACGAGTAACAGCTTCTGCTTTGAATGTGAAAAAAATTACCTCAAAAGTATCTCCGGTATGCAACTGAACAGTATATTGTTTAGTAGTATTTTTGGGTATCATATTTTGTTGATTTGAAACCTAAACCCTAAACCCTAAAAAGTACTTCCTGCCATTTCCCTTCCTAGGGCAGAATTGCAATCTGACAACCTGAAAGAGAACAGGAACATGAATAAACTAAACTGAGGAAATAAGACCAGATGGGACAAAGCGAGGCTGAGACCAGACACAAACTGAAATGGAAGGACAGAACAATGTTAGGATAAAGAATATATTAGAGGTAGTGTTGAGTGATGTGGAGGGTCAGAGAAGCAGGTCTCAAAAATCTCAACTGGGAATCGAATCAAGTGCTCCCAGGTGTGAAAGTGTGGAACTGGATGCATGTGAAGCAGGGTGTTGCTGGGAAAAAAAACACAGGCGTGCTCAGCAAGCCTTTCCTGGGTAAACAATAGGGATAGCTCTATATATTAGGTTTATTTGCCTTTTTATTAAATATCAAATATCAACCAGTCAGTGTCGTCCAATTGCCGATATGATAGAGGTTCCTCCCTGGCCATTTAAACTGTTAAACCTGCAATAAAACTAATTGTTCAATAGTGTTTTTTGTAAATTAATTCCCTTCACTTAAAGGCAGTAATGTATCCCAGAGTTTCCCCTGAACAGGTGGGATGGGTCACCCTGTCTGAAAGAGCTGCTAACCCTAAAAAAAAGGCTTTGAATTAGTTTCAGTGAAGAGTTTTAGTGTCCCATGATGGTCTAAATGCTGTTTCAGAGGCTTTTCCACCCTGACAACAATACAGTTCTTGGGGAAACACACACAGCTTAGACATAGTCTGTCTGAGAGGTTTATTTACTACATCGAGTTGAGGGCAAAGTACAGTTAATCGGGCTGTCTGATCAAGAATTTCTTCGCTATTTCATATAAACCACCAGTTATAGTCTGCATCATTTTCTTTCCCATTCACACCAGTTATTTCTCTTTTTTCCTCTCATATCCATCCTGACAGGAAAGACGAGCGCTAAAAAAAAAAAACTAGCTTAACACTCTGCCCAGATAGGTATTACAGCACACACAAAGTCAGTGTAATGATGGTGAATGAAGAGTGGGTTGTGATCTCTCTTAAGCACTCTGTCCTTGTGTCTCAGACTCCAGCTGGTTTAAAAAAAACACCCATTGACTCCCATTGACTTTGCCTCTCGATTGCACATTGACATTGAAAAGATTGAAATGGGGAAAATTGAAGATTTGTTCTAGTTCTTTGGACAAGAAAAATATTCAGAGGACGAAACTGAAAGGGAAAAAAAAGACAGGCGTGAATGAAGCGCACTAGTCTGCTAAACCACCTTGGGTTGCTTATTTTTCACATACTCCATTCTGATTGGCCAATGAATGCATTCTGAGGTGTGTTATTCCTGAATAACAAGCCCGCTGTTTCACAATTAATGACATCGCCCCGCAGATTTCTAATCAGATGAACTGGTGAAATCTCACGCCACAAACACGTTGCTCCTCGGTTACTGCAGAACATCCTGCTGGAATACTTTGTGGTAGAAGCTTGCAAATTACTTCAGCTTGTAATAAAATAATTTTGGATCAATATTTCGTGTCAAACTTTTAATGTCTCTGATAAGCAGCCGTGTAATAAGCGGGATAATGTCCAGGGAGGGAGCCGCTCATTATATCCGCTCCTCGTTCGGGTCTCGAGTCGCTCTGCTGGGGCTTATTCTGCAGTAGTAATGACCGTCCCGCTCGACATTACCCAGTTCTTCTACTCGCTCTGCTCTGCTGCACAATCCAAACCACGACCTGCATCCCGCACATCACATCCAGAGAAGAGGCTGCGGCTGAAATATGCAGCAGCGCTCTGAGGCCGGCCTGCTGGTTGGCGGTCTCTCCTGAACACACTCTCTCTCTCTCTCTCTCTCTCTGTTTCTTCATTCTCTTTCTCTCTTCTGTCTTTTTCTCATGCTCTTTTTGTTTCTCTCTCCCTATCTTGCTCTCTCTTTTCTTTTTTATGCCTCCGCGCCGGAGACAGCCGTGGCCGAGTCTGGACAGACATGGATGTAAACTGCAGCTGACTTGTCGGCGGAGGCATACAACCGCGAGGCGGTTATTTCTAGTTTCTTTTTGTGTCTCCCATTTCTCTCTCGTTTTTTTCTCTTTCTTCCCACCCTGACTCTAGTATTCAGTATTTGAAGGCAGAACAAAATGGAGAGAAACTCTTCCTCTTACCTCCGTCTTCACCGGTTCCTTGATCCAGTGAATCTCTGTCTCCGCTTTTTCACCTGACATCAGTTTGGACCAAATCTTTGCGTCTACTTTAGAAATGCAAAGACGCTGTACTGGCATGCCTGTAAAACAAAACAAAAACAAAAAAATAAATGTATTACCAAAGCGGTTTACAATACGTAGTGAAGCATAACGATCTTCTCAAAACGATACAGAAAAACGAGGAGACTACTAACCGTGACAAACAATAGTTCCTTTAATTGATTACAGAAATTATTAGTGATAAAACCTGTTCCTCCACCTCACCTGTTGTACCATGTGTTCTTCAGTCTTTTGGTATCCTTTTTTCCCCTTTCTCCCGATGCATTGATCGATTGTTTTTCACAACCGTTACAGATTTCAAGTTCTAAACTTTTAAGTATTGGCTGATACTGAGTACCGATCTGATCCATTACTTTTACTGAACAATGCAGACCAAGATCATCAGTTTTCCCATCAATGTTGAACAAAATGATTTGAGGTACAGTCAGTTTTTTTTTTATCAGATGTCAAATTTTTATCATACGTTCATAAAAGTATTAAAGTGAATAGAAATATCTAACATACAGTAGATATATTATGGAAAAACCCAAGCACACATGCATATATACATACAAACGCACACATGCATTCATTCCTATGCCAGCCTTGTGTTCCCTGTTGGACCAAGCGAGGCTCTGCTGTAATCTCTCCGCGACGAGCGTCTCTCCGCTGCTGAAGCACGGCAGCAGCAGCTGTATGTTTTTGCATAAGCCCTTAATTGGCAAAGATATCGGAATTTACACATGCTGCATTAAAGTATGGAGAAGAAGTTAGCAGCAGTGTGTGTGTGTGTGTGTGTGTGTGTGTTTGTTTGTGTGATCACACAGCTCTCCAGGCCTTAATCAATTTAAACAGACGCCACCAGAAAGAGAGGCTGAGCAGCAGTCGCAGTACGATGCTGCAGCTATCCAGGAAGCCAGGAAGGGGGCGTGTCTTTGAGGACAAATTTTAAAAGCGCAAATTACTGACTCAGCGCTGCGCTGTGCAATTTTTCGCACATTGGCGGCTCCAAATGGCAGCGAGAGGCAAATATTTCAAGTTTGAGGATTTCAAGTTTCCGTTTGAGGATTTCAGTTTTACCCAGAAATCCTGTAATGTGACATCAGTGAATGACAAGCAGCACGGTCATGTTTACCAACTCTGCTGTCTCTGATGGCTTTATACTAAAGGATAACACGGGATGAGAGAGGCAGGGTTAGGGTTAGGAACTCTAACATTTTTGATAAAAAGTGGAAATGTCTTGCTTTGAGGTAACTACCTTCTATTCTGGTTTTTGTTTAAGATACTCATTAAACATGTATTTTCCAGTTTTGATTAATCTCTTCCTGTGCACAGAGAAGATTACCAAACCCCAAATTTCTCAGCTCGTAATTAAAATTTTTTGTTAGAATATGTAGATTCCATCCCAACTGCATTTTATCCTACACATTGTTCATTATCACAATTAAATAATCTAATGGTTCAAATAATCGACACTGCTTCTCCACCATCCAAACTAGCTCAGCCGGGATTGGCTCTCGCATTAATACATTACTTCTGATTGGTGGAGCTGACTACAGGACCTTGCCCACATATCAAGAGCCACTGATACGGCAGGAAGAGGTGCAGTAGAGCGGCTCCAAGAAATAGTGACAAAAACCTTTACTACTAACTCCCAGCACTGGCGTTCCCAGAACAAAAGGAAAGAAATATCCACATGTGAACAGAAAATAACGAAACCTAAGTCATAAAACCAAATATTGTGGAAGACACAGCCTCCATCAAGTAGCTTCTCAAAAGTCAGACATAGCTGGTGTCGCCTCCAGTGGGTTTTGTCCTTGGACAGGTGACTGAAGACTCCTTTAATGGCTGAAATGAAGGCTATTGAAGTCATTATGCAGCACTATTTCAAGGAAACTATTGGAACTCATTCAAATGTCCTATGCAAGGAGAGGTTAGACAAATATTTTGTAAAGGTGGGAGAAAGATGGATGTTCACCTCTTTCTTTTTCTTCTTTATGTGTCTGTCTTTGCCTCTCTGTCTTTCTGTCTTCCTATCTTTCCATCTTTCTTTTTTGTCTTTTTATCTTGTCTTTAAAATGTGGCTATTATATGTATACTTGATCCCATTCAGGGATTAAATAGGGATTTGGGGATTGATTTTAATTTTAATTACACAATTTGCGTTTCGTAGTTGCAATTAAATAAGTTTCAAATCAGACAGTTGTCCATAACCCTAGAAGAGGAAGAAGCAGCGCCTCTATTTACAGGTATCACAAATGTCATTGCAAACTGTTGCAGGTAAAATAAAATTGTGAGATATGGCCTTCTGTTGCAGATATCTTCTGTTAAAAACATCTAAGGTTCATTTGAACTAAATTAGACGGGAGCCAAAAGTATTTTAATAGCCAGAGCTAAAAATTGTGTTATTGTGTTAAGTCATTTTTGAGAAAAAAAAACACTGTTTCAGGGTTAATTCAGATCAGTGGCTATGGTGTCCAGCTGTAATAATCAGAATCAGAATCAGAATCAGGTTTATTGCCAAGTAAAGTTCACAATACAAGGAATTTGCCTTGGTATGTAGGTGCATACAATAAACATGGAGAAAAATAGGAAGTAGAAGTAAAAAAGCACAACAAGTACTGTAAGTCAAAGTCAAGAATATAAATATATAAAAAAAACAAAAAGAGATATTTACAATACAGAATGTGAAAAAAAATAAAATATATATATATATATGTATATAATAAAAAGAAACATGTGCAATATATCTGCCATTGAAGTGTAATGCTGTGTCTGTGAGAGGTGAAACTGTAGGACAGCGCTTCCATGAGCAGAGGGAAGGCCAGCAGTGAACCTTTGCATTAATCCACTGCTGCATCACTATCTCAGCTGATCAAGGATCAGCTCTCACATTAATATGTTACTTATTGGTGGAGCTGACTGCAGGCTTGATACCGGCGTTGCATTACTTCTGAACAGTCCACAGTACAACAGCTTCAAGAACACAGAAGAAATGCTAAAAATTGTCTTCAGGCTGCGCTTAGCAATGAAAGGCAAAGGCTGTCTCTATTATGTATGTTGGTGCTGCTAACTCCCAGGCTGACTTTCCCAAAGCAAAAAGGAAAAATTCATCTGCACATGAATAAAAAAATGAAGAAAGTTAAGTTATAAAACCAAAACGTTCTGGCTAACATGGTCTCCATCAGACTAACATGGCTTCCCATAAGTCAGACAAGTGGTAACATCTCCAGTGCCTTAAAAGCCTTAATGTATAATGTATTTTGCAGCAATATTTTGAATTTTATGCGGGGGTGGTATGCACTTTTTCTCCATATGTGTTTGCACTTTCTGATGCGGAGGTGTTTGTATCTAAAATGAAAATTGGAGGCGGGGTAAATGAAAATAAACTTGACCCGGTTAAGTATTATCTGGAACGCTCTACGCAGTGTAAACACTCTCAGTGACTTCCAATTGAACTCCGATGATTTTAATGCGAGGAAGATTTTGGGGAACCGGCGCCAAGACGGTTTCCCTGCAGGCCCTTCTGGGCTGGCACGCTGCTCTGCAGTCTGGGTCGCTGCCCGCCTCTGCCATCTGCTAACCTAGCCTCATTAAAAGAAACCCCGACCCCGGCCTCCCTGAACCTCACCGCTCCGCTCCGCTCTGCTCTGCTAGGGTTCGTTTTTTTTCCTGTTGTGTTGTGTTGTATTCTGCTCTGTTCCGTTTTGTCCTATCTTGCTCTCCTCTATTCTTTAGTCCTGCTGTGCCTTGTTCTGTTGTGTTGTGTTCGGTCCTGTTGTATCCCTTTATGTCCTGTCCTGTCCTGTCCTGTCCTGTCCTGTCCTGTCATCTCCTGTCTTATATTCTGTCCTGTCATGTCCTGTCCCATGTCATGTCCTGTCCTGTTATGTTCTATCCTAACCTGTCATGTCCTGTCACATCATGTCTCGTCACGTCTTATCCTGTTACATCATGTCATATCCTGCCATGTCCCATCCTGTAATTTCCTGTCATGTCCTGTCACATCATGTCTCGTCACGTCTTATCCTGTTACATCATGTCATATCCTGCCATGTCCCATCCTGTAATTTCCTGTCCTGTCCTGTTATGTCTTCTCCTGCTATGTCATGTCCTGTCCTGTCCTGGTATGTCTTGTCCTCTTACGTCATGTCCTGTCCTGTCCTGTCCTAGTATGTCTTGTCCTCTTACGTCATGTCCTGTCCTGTCCTGGTATGTCTTGTCCTCTTACGTCATGTCATGTCCCATCCTGTGATATCCTGTCCTGTCCTGTTATGTCTTCTCCTGTCCGGTCCTGTCCTGTCCTGTCCTGTCTTCTCCTGTTCTGTCCTGTCCTGTCCTGTCCTGTTATGTCTTCTCCTGTTATGTGATGTCATGTCCCGTCCTGTGATTTCCTGTCCTTTTATGTCTTGTCCTGTCCTGTTATATTTTGCCTTAGTCTGTTATATTTTACTCGCCTGGACTCTTTTCTTTAACAAACAAATCACTATCAGAAAATCTCCATAATCCCCCTGCTCACTGTGTTCCACTCCTCGCGGTATAAAACACACTTCAGATACAGGTTCACACAAAGGCTATGACCTGGTTAAGTCAATTAAATCTTAGCCTGAAGTCAGTAAATTACATGGCTTGAAATTGGCTTAAAATCAAGTTGTTATTTTTACCATGAGATCCATTGGGTCAAGTGCTGCCTAAGGTAATGAAAAGCTAGTAAAAGTTACAGAGTATGAAAATTGCCCTTTTAATGCTTTTATGAGTCTTGAAAAATAATGGACAGGTTTTTGGGCTAGTCTTTATTTTCCCCCATTTTATGTTTTTTTCTCAATAAATTTATAGTTTTTTGGAAAGAAACTCTTCATCTATACATTCACTCTTGTATTACTGTGTGTTCTCATCATTGCTCTTTTGTGTGATGTGCTGAAAACGTTCTGTGTTTTTGGTTTTTGTCTTCTCCCTGTGCAGGTCCTGACCCCGGAGGAGCTGACTAAAGCCCAGAAGTCGGTGGCGTTCGGCTGCATCAAATACGCCGACCTCTCCCACAACCGCATCAACGACTACGTCTTCTCCTTTGACAAGATGCTGGACGACCGGGGCAACACGGCGGCGTACCTCCTCTACGCCTTCACCCGCATCAGGTGAGGCTTCGCCGTACTGTTGTCACGATAAACAGAATATGAATACTACTTCGACACTGTTGCAAAAGACTGAATTCAATACTGAACTTCATAAAGGTTCAGTACTTTCATCAAATGTGTTTTGCAAGCTGAAACTCCATTTCCACGTCACCTTAAGAGCTGAAAACATGATAACAGCATCAAACCGTCCACTAAGTCTTGAACTGGATCCCAGTCCGCATAAATTGGTTGATAAAACTGGTGAGGAGAGAAATAGGGAGGGAGCTGACAAAGACAAACATCCAACCAACAGTTTTTCTTATTTGCCGTGGGATCGTCGTTGCATTGAATTTTTCAGTATCAAAGCCAGAATTCTGGCATCGTGACTCTACTACGTCTGGGTGGTAGAAATGTTTTGATAATGTTTCTCATATTTGGCGATGAAGAGGGTGACATGACTTGGAGCTCTGTTTAGGTTTAGTCTAGTAATCTATTAATCGAGCATCAGTGTTGCCGTCCAGACTTCTCGAATCGCTTGATCGGTTCCAAATCCAGAGCTTAATTGTTCACTTTGGGACATTGAAAGTATCTGGAAAGTTAAATTAAGTTCTTCACATCTTCGAAACCCTTTCTGGGTCCGTTTTTCCCCTTGTGTGTGTCCTCCTCTCTGCTCTGCCCGTGAAGATAAGCCCTCCCTCCAGTATACTGTCATTACCCGTATCAGATGAGCCTGGCCGGCCCTCGTGGGGGCCGGAGGCAAGAGGGGCTCGTCTTTTGGGGTAGCTGCAATCTGCGAGGCCCAATTTCTCCACACCCTTTATCCCTGCGACTCTCTGGGCTGCAGGACGCTCCGCTGATCCCCTTCCTCTCCGGGCCCCTCCGGAGGCGGGAGGCTCGGGTGGCAGAGCGCCCAGTCCGCATCGATCTGCTCTTCGAAGAGCGGGGAAGGAGCCGTCTCGCCTGGGAGGATTAGATGTTCCCGCATTCAGTCAATAGAGCGCTCGCTGGTGGCAGCTGCCCCTACTGTGGGAGTTCAAGTGTCGGAGAGAGAGAGAAGGAAAGACAGGGAGAAGGAAAGACGGAGAGAAAACTTTGTGTGAAACCACAAGGGGGCTGTTCATCTTGCAGCTGTCCGATTGAGAACCGTAGAGGAACACAACTCCAGCCCTTGTAGACACATTCCCATTAGTGTTTTTTTTTTTTTTCATCAGCATTCACCACCCAAACTCTACCTTGTATTCTTTCTGCAAGATATTTACTAACACTAAGAATATACTGACTGTTTTTTTTTTTTATCAAACAAGCTCTTGGATCAATTTCAAAAGCAGTTATATGTGTGTTTAATATGTATTGCACTGCAGTGCTTTTGAAAAAGCCTAAAATGTTGGCACATCCTTCAACAAGATTGATGTCAGGTTTTGGAACTCCAGAAGAACTTGTCGTTTTTCATTGTGTCGTTACACCCGTTTAAGTGCATTTATGTATTAGGGAAGTTGTCTTGGACAGTGTGATCTTGATTTGTGAATACAAGAAGTTTCTCTCAAAGAAAATGGAGAACGATCACTTTTACTCTGTGGTCATGAAGACGTTGACTGTGTCAGAGTCTCAGTTCTCTTGTTTCTAGCATTAAGAAAAGACTCATGTTCATAAATATCCGAAAGATCCAGAGATCCTGATCCTGATCTTTCTGCTGTTATTCTACTGTCTTTTGACAACTTAAGCACCAACTTTGGACTTCGCACTTTTATGCAATTGTATTTTTTCTTTTATATGTCGTTGTATGTTGTTTGTATGCTGCTTTTGTTTATCTTAATGCTGCTTTCTTGCCCAGATCCCCCTTGAAAAGAGATTCTTAATGTCAGTGGGACTGCCTGGTGAAATAAACGTTAAACTGGTTGATCTGTCTAAAATATTACTGGGATATAACATGTGACATCTTATTAATGTTGGCCGTGACTCCCCAAAGGTCCATAGCGCGCCTGGCCAACATCGACGAGGCCACGCTGAGGAAAGCGGCGGAGACCACGGAGGTTCTGCTGGAGCACGACAAGGAGTGGAAGCTGGGCAAGTGCATCCTGCGCTTCCCGGAGATCCTGCACAAGATCCTGGACGACCTGCTGCTGCACACGCTGTGCGACTACCTGTACGAGCTCGCCACCACCTTCACCGAGTTCTACGACAGCTGCTACTGCGTGGAGAAGGACAGGCAGACAGGTACAGCCGAGCGGGGGAAATTCTCTTTTTGGTCGCTCCACAGGGAGGTCAGAGGTCAGGGTGAGCGGGGATTCAAGGACACCGTAGGAGGGTGGATGCCTGCAGACATGAGGGCTTGAGTTAAAGTATTCATCCGTAACATTCTCATAAAAATGTCTGTTTTACTACTCTGCTGCTGATTAATATAAATACAATACATGATTCAACTGATACCTAAACAGCCGCTGTCTGGTAGCTCTTTCCTGGGAAAAATCCTGCACTTTACGTTTCTGGTTTGTTTGTAATAAACAGAAGAAGAAGAACTGGGTAGTCAGCATGAGCAGCGATAGCCACCATGACTGAACAGACCAAGAAAAGAGAAACTCAAACTTGAACTCAAACACTCACACTTGGAAGAGCTGCTAACCCTAAAATGATTTCATTTGTCAAGGTTTTAATGGAGAGTTTTAGTGTCCCATGATGCTCTAAATGCTGTTTCAGAGGCTTTTCCACCCTGACAAGAATAAAATTCTGGGGGGAAAACACTGAATACTTGGAAGTTTTTGGCATAAAAATATAAAAATGTGAAAATATTTAATATTTGCATAAAATATCGGCAGTTTCAATAGGAAAATATTGGTATAGACCATCGAAAACCCATATCGGTTGAACCCTATTAAACAGCCAAAGCATCAAATTGTGTAATGATTTTGGGAAACAAACAAATTGGGAAACAAATAAACATACAATATTAAAAGAGACAGATGTGGGAAACAAACAAACAAACAAACATATACGGATGAATTCCTCTCAGGAAGTTTAATGTCACTGTGTTGCAGGCAGCTGAGATCACAGTCAGATAAACAGCTGACAGCACAGTGGGACTGTACAGAATCTCTACTTATTCAGTTTGTTTACTTGTTTTTTTTTTAGTTGGGACTGAAGATAACGACATCAAAGAACATTTAAAATAAAAATCATCTCTCCACGGGAGTCGGCCAATTAACATGAAGGTTCATTCGCAGAGGGCTCGTGTCTGGGGCGGTCCACACTGTTAGCCCGTTACTCTCGTCTGTTAGCGTTTTCCCCCCCGCGGCGCGATGGAGCGCTAACACCAAGTCCCCCTCACTGCAGGCTCAGAGATGTTTCACTATGCTAATTCTCAGGCACACACATTTATTTTTTAATGTCATTTCTGCTTTATTAGTATATGAGAGAGAGAGAGAATGCAAAAAGCGATAGAGGGGAGAGGAAAAGAAGAAGGGGGAGGGAACGAAAGAAAGAGAAGGCAAGAGTAAGAAAATGGGAAGATTAGAGAGAGAAAGACAGACAGGAGGTGAACCAGAGAGAGAGAGAGAGAGAGAATGCAAAAAGCGATAGAGGGGAGAGGAAAAGAAGAAGGGGGAGGGAACGAAAGAAAGAGAAGGCAAGAGTAAGAAAAT
This sequence comes from Centroberyx gerrardi, assembly GCF_048128805.1. Lineage (NCBI taxonomy): Eukaryota > Metazoa > Chordata > Actinopteri > Beryciformes > Berycidae > Centroberyx > Centroberyx gerrardi. Next base: position 4,054,312 of record NC_136007.1, on the reverse strand, counting down.
GGGAAGATTAGAGAGAGAAAGACAGACAGGAGGTGAACCAGAGAGAGAGAGAGAGAGAGAGAGAGAGAGAATGCAAAAAGCGATAGAGGGGAGAGGAAAAGAAGAAGGGGGAGGGAACGAAAGAAAGAGAAGGCAAGAGTAAGAAAATGGGAAGATAGAAAGACAGATAGAGAGAGAGATATTCAAATCCACAAGATGCAATGCCCCCCCCCTCTTTTCTCAATTTCAATTTTTCAATCCAGTGAGCTTTATTAGCGTGACATACATGTGTACATATTGCCAAAGCAGATACTGAAAACTAGGAATAGTGTTAAATAAACTTGTAATAGTGAAACATGTGCGCACATTCGTCAGCACAGCAGAGTTCATCCTAGTGAGACACAATACGGTGATTTATCTTTCTCAATTCAGCTGATTTCTCTTGCCATCTGGCAGGCAGATACAAATTAAGCAGCCAGGAGAGCAGATTAATCCTTGTCTCGATAACATGGGGAGAGGCCAGAGAAATCTGGTATTGAGTAAATTTCTCCTTATTTTGTTGTATTTGGCACATTCCAACAAGAAATGCATCTCTGTCTCTGTCTTATTTATAGGAATAGTTCACCCAAAAAAGTTAACATCACTCTCCAGGATTCATGGTGCCGTCCACGATCTCCAAATTAGGATTCGACAGTCTGAATTTTGCATCCTTCTCTGTTTTTTTTTAATCATTATTTTATTCTATGATTTAGTAGTGGATAGCTGGCTGAACCAGCTCATAAAAGAGGGACTTTTTCCTCTTTGATTATGTTTTGGCATTAAAGCTCAGTATTTTATGAACTTACAGTATTGAGCGCCTGGTTCAGATGGAGTATCCGGTATTTCGAGGCTCTTTTTGTGTCTTGAGAAAAAGCCTTTAGTTTCTGCCTTGCATGCGTTGAGCCGCTGGACTCTTTTGTTTTTATACACCTCACTTTTTCCCACTTTTGGAAAGTGCCCAGACTTCACTCCCATGTACGAGATGAATCGTGACCATAAAACATTTGATTCGGAGCAAAAAAAAAAAAAAAAAAGGAAAACGGGAAAAAAAAAACAAAAAAAACCTTTGCCTTTATTTCTGTTTTCCAATTTTTTTTGCTTCACTATCACTCACTTCAGTTGTTAAATTCAAAGCGGACGTCGTCGTCGTCTCGTTCTTCCTCCCTCCCCCTCCCTCATTAGCGTCTCTTGACCTGATCTCCACTCGGGCGCCTCCTCCTGTAAACTCGGACGCCTCGGCTTGTTTGTGTAAATCACCGACTCGTTTTTGCCGTCCGTCAGTTCCCATCGATGCCGGCGGCCCTTTAACGACCCGCCTGTTTAATTGGCCCTCTCCCGCTCGTTACGGGCTTCTTCTCTGGTTGGTTTTGGCCTGGCGGGCGGCCGGTCATGGATGTTACACACACACACACACACACACACACACACACACACACACACACACACACACACACACACACACACACACACACACACACACACACAGATGTCCAGGTCATTTGTTTTAATGGATGCTGTGTGATGGAGCGTCATTAACTCTGCTCTCTGACTCTCTGTTTGTCTTCCTCTGTTTCACCTCCTGTCTGTCTTTCTCTCTCTAATCTTCCCATTTTCTCACTTTTCCCTCCCCCTTCTTCTTTTCCTCTCCCCTCTATCGCTTTTTGCATTTCCTCTTTCCCTCTTGCTCTCACTCTACCTCATTCTCCCTCTCCTTTGCCCCCTCTCTATCTGTCTCTCTCTCTTTCTCTGTCTCTTTTTCTTTCTCTCTCCGTCTCTCTCTCTCTCTGTCTCTTTTTCTTTCTCTCTCTCTGTCTCTCTCTCCGTCTCTCTGTCTCTCTTTCTTACGCTCTCTTTCTCTCTCTGTCTCTTTCTCTCTCACTCTCTCTTTCTCTGTCTGTCTCTCTTTCTCTCTTTCTCTCTGTCTCTCTTTCTTTCTCTCTCTCTCTCTCTCTCTCTCTCTCTCTCTCTCTCTCTCTCTCTCTCTCTCTCTCTCTCTCTCTCTCTCTCTCTCTCTCTCTCTCTCTCTCTCTCTCTCTCTCTCTCTCTCTCCAGGTGAGGTGGTGAAGGTCAACATGTGGCGGATGCTGCTGTGCGACGCCACGGCGGCCGTCATGGCCAAAGGCTTCGACATCCTGGGCATCAACTCCGTCCAGAGGATGTGATGTCACAGCGCCCCTCCCTCCCTCCCTCCCTCCCTCCCTCCATCCCTCCATCCCTCCATCCACATCTGAGTTCGCCAGAATCCGAAACGGAAACGGAGGAAGAAATGAAGATAACAATAAATGATAAAAAATAAAATCTATGAGCCTCGTTCACTCACTTCACCGCCGACACCCGCAGGACTTGAAGAGTTCACTTCCAACATGTTATAGTTTACATCTAATCTAGAGGATCCGTTATCATTATGATTATGAAACCGAAGTATATTAGCTATCCACTGTGCTGTCAGTCATTCTGTAATCGCAGAAATCACGTTTTTCCAAATGGTGGATATCTCATTTTGGAGCGAGACTCTTCATCGTTGCTGTACAACTAATTTTAGAAAATGTTATACGATGGCCTACATGGAAAAGAAAAGCCTCGCCTGCTGGATCTTCTCGGTGCCAAACGACTCTCTCGCTGCCTGCGTACGACTCAACATGTAGTGCGGTAAACAAAGATCGTGGTGGGAAAACGTGTGCAAAGTCGATTTTTTTTGAGGGTCGAAAACCGCATTAAACTCTGAAATATGCATCAATCGGTTGTCAGAGTGTTATGTTTTGTCAACTAAGGATTTGAGGTCCCTCCTACTGAAGGAAGACTCCTCCCTTCATCATAGGAAGTAAACTACGCTGACTTGCAGATACTTTGCGGCGACGGTCTTCACTCTGACGCCCGTCGTCCCACGAGGCAAACTTCGCCCATCTGACACTCGGGTGCAAGAATTATGCAAATGCCGTTTGCTGTGTCATCTATTGGTTCCAGATCCACCGCAGGGTCCGGCTGACCGGCTAATGTTAGCTTTATGCATGGAAGCGTTTAAATGATCAGTTTTCATTCATTTTACAGTCTGCGAAGAGCGGAGATGGACAAATATGTAAAAGCTTAATAATAATAATAATAATAATAATAATAGCTTACAGCAGAAATGGGGTGATGTTCTAAAGACACAGATGCCACCTGCTCCTGTTACTGTTGCCTCTCTTGGAAAAAAGATAAATAATAAACATTTTTGTCCATTCATGGCACTGACTTTTATCCCAACAAATTATTTAATCAACAAAGATTACTATAAACATACAGAAACTGATGCAGGTAGTTGCATGGAGCAGGGAGCTGATGCTCACATCACTATTATGCACTATTACACTGTTGCTCCACCTCAGAAATTATTCGGAAAATATAATGTTTGTCCCCTTTTCAGCCATCAGAACGTGGAACGAATGAATGTGGAATAGGTTCGGAACGATTTATCGGATATCGACATCAAAACAGCCTGCAAAATCTGCAGAATCATTTTTTGTAAATTTGCTCTTCATATAAATAAGTAATATATCCCACAGCTTCCCTGCCATTGAAGAGGTGAGGTGCGTCTCCCTGCCAAGAATAAAACTCTGTGGGGAAACACTGAGCACCGTTTGGGCATGAAAACACATTTAAAGATACTGAACAGCAGCTTCAAACCAAACAAATGGGAATCGGCATCGGCCTTCAAAAATTCACTTCGGTCAAACCCTAATCTGTCAGGTAGTGGTTTGAAAGATTAGAGTTGTGTGTTGCAATTTGCCCATTCAACTCTCTCTATAGCATTACAGAGAAAGAACAGGCTGCTGCAGCACCGGTGGAGGATGGATGCAGGGCGGAGGACGATTTAAACGGCTGCTACTGTACACTCATACCTGCATGGGACCGGCCCAGTACAGGCAGAGGATGGTTTTAATGCATATGGATGCAAGCTATAGTTGATCTTTGTCTACCCAACCATGTTACAGGTCTGAAAGCAGAGAAATAACTTGTCAACATACTGAATTATAGTTAAAATTCAAGACTAGTGTTATTACAGAAAATGCAGAACGTTTCCCAGTGACCTGTCAAAAAATGTGTTTAGCCAAAATTTGGTGTATTTATTTACCAAATCACATTAAATCATGCAAGTGCCTCAATATGACAGCAACATCATTTTTTTTTTCCAAATCTGCCAATTCACTTTTCTAGATCTTTGCAAATTTTTCAAAGACTGTTGATAAAGGTTACAAGAGTGAATTTGTAATGGAAAACAGTCAGTGATTCACAATATTGTTCATAATACGCTTATTTATCTTATTAGTAATTTTTACCAATATTACTACATTCCAAGGGATTCTCTGACACCCACAGCACCCATTCATATTCTGCTTAGGGTGGTTTTGCACCATCTTTCGGCTGCGACTGGCATGCATCGAAATGCAGGACAAACAGAGTCTGATTTACAGTTGAAAAGCTTTTGGTTTTGTAAATAAACAATAAATATTTAGTGAATATTTATCGAACAACATATTCTCAGTAATCATTCAGTTTATGCAGAAATTAGCATAGGCTGAGTTTAGTTCAGTATGGTTCTTCAGTGAAACTTCCCAGGGTCATTTTTTTTTTATTTCAGCATTCTGACCAACGCTGTAGTTTAAAAGTGACTCGACTCTGAGCAGCGGCTCTACCTCCTGCTTCCTGCCCTGCTGCACCTGCCCTGTCCCGGCGACTGTCCCAGGACAGCAGCTCCTTCACAGCAGTGTCAGTGTGTGACTGTGAGGTGGAAACCTGCGCTCCTGTGAGGTCCGTGCTGTGATCCCGACCACAGCAGAGGGATCTTAGTCTCTGGAATATCTGGTGAAAACATCAAGCTTATAAAATGCATTTACGGTGTGTTACAGTCACTTGGGACGGCATTGGCTGAGAGGTTTGGAGACCGTTTGAGTCCCAGACTGGCTCGGAAAGGGAATTAGAACTAGGGATGCACCGATGCCACTTTTTCAATGCCGATACCGATTATGAATATGAAGGTTTAAGTATCGGCCGATACTGAGTACCGATCCGATCCATTACTTTTACTGAACAGTGCAGGCTTACTTCCTTAGTTTGGGGTCAATGGACAAAATTATTGAGATAAAATCCTTGTTTTTCCCACTGTTTGAGAAATACAGGCTTCTATGTGCCACAAATGCATAAAATCAGGACAGTTTGCTTTTATTCTTTAGTTTTGGGTAAAATCTCCGATACCGATATTCCATTTTAGCCTGGTATCGGCACCGATACCGATACCAGTATCGGTGCATCCCTAATTAGAACAGCTACCACCGAGATGCCCTTGAGCAACGCTTTCTTCCCCCCTGCCTGCTCCAGTGAGCCTCCTCCAAAAACCGAGGCGTTTATAGATGCCGATCAGCCGGGCGTTGGTGTGCAACTATCCCTTCACCTTATTCCAGTGCATCGACCTGTGTATTAACTTATGGAAAAGCACATTTAAAGAAAACACGCCGTGCTAGAAACATGGAACCCATAACCCAGACTCGGTGTTTTAGGTGTGACCTAATCGGAGAGGGCTGGAGCCGAGGAACATTCAGTGTTGGATAGGAGGCTCGGGAATTAGGGAGAGGAGACGGCAGATTCCACAAAAAGGAGATTTATTGTGGCTTGGACATTCCCTTTAACGTCATTAAGTGGTGGGTTCTGTATAGAGCACACAAACAGAAATCCATATGGCATTTAGAAACAGTCACGTATTTTCTCAACTTAACACAAATACATAATTAAACTCAAAGTCTCAGTTGGCATTGAATGGAATTAGACTGATTTCCGAACATACACAAACAATCAGCTGAACACTGGAATTAGCCATAAATGGAAATATAGAAACACATTATATAATCAAACTGATAAGGAATGAAATAATAACCCAATAAGCTAAAGATTAAGCAATCAACTTCATATATCACTCACTTTAGACGCACTTAGGGAGCACAAAGGGAAGGCCAGTCTGGTTGGTGGCAGAGCAAACAGAAGAATGGTTTCTCCTCCTAGTTATGAGAGAGCTCAGGCTCAAAGGCAGATTGAGCACACCTGTGTCCGCTGACCTCAGACAGCAGGTGTGTGCTTGTTGCTCCTCCCAGAGCTCAACAGGGGTGATCACAGACATGGAAGACCTTCAACACTCGGGTTTGGGTAGTGACACAATACTTGTAGCAGCGTTTCATATTCTAAAAACAAATAAAAGGTATTCCGTTACCTAAAAAACAGTATGTATTCTGAAAAAATGGACTGCTCCCTCTCCACACAGTATTGTGTACTGCGTCTCCGCCATGCTCTTAGTGTGTTCGTACGTCTTCGTGCCCAAGCGGCCAAATCCACGGGTGAATTTTGAAGCCAATAAGTTCCTCTAACGTCCACTAGAGTCCGGCTCCAAAAAGACTCCAAATCACCCAACTCCATGAAGTCAGTGGGACCACAACCCAACTTCTCACTCAAAATAATAATACATTTTTTCGACAAGAGGTTATGGTCTCAGTAGCTAATTTCACTTCTTCTTATATGTGTCCTTATTTTCAAATAATTGTGTCATTAAAGGGATATAATGGTTATAAAACAGGGTTGTTTTCCTAGTGATTGACAGGTCGGCAATTATGGACCAATAGGCCCTTTTCACGTCGTCATGGTAACAGCTTCCATATTGAGAAACCAGTACATCATAATATAGAAACAGTTTCTCGCCTATTTTTTGATTGTGAAATATCCCGAAAATTTTGGACAGATCTAGAGTCTCACTTTTTTGAAGCTGCTAACTCTGTCTACTCTTTTAATCTTAGGGATATTATCTGTTACTATAATAATCCAGATGATGGCGCTCTTGAATATCTGATTAATTTCATTATCCTATATGCAAAGTTTTTTATTCACAAACAAAAGTTTTCTAAATCACTACCTAAGATCTCACCTTTTCTCCTAGAACTGAATTCTCTACTTAAATCACTCAGTTTATTAAACAAAAAAAAAAGTAATAAGCTATTGAAACATTATGGAACTTTTTTCCCTGAAACCTCTGACTAGAAATATGTTATATTTGTGTGTATGTGTACTCCTGTTTTTATTTTTATGTAATTGTCTTTTAAATTTTCCCTCTATGTTCCTCATAAACATTTGTGTCCTTAAATTTGATCTATATGTGCTGCTATTGTTTACCTGAATGTTTGTATATTATTCCTTTGTTTAAAAAACAATAAAAAAAAAATAAAAAAAAAGAGAAACCGGTACATTACAACTTCCTGTGGCAACTTTATTTTTGCGAAGACTAGGTACTAGTAAGACTAGTAACTTTAGGCGAAGAACTCTATTCTTTGTACTTCACAAATGTTAATTTTGGGCAGGTTGTGGAGCAATTTAGTGAAGGCCAGAGCCGGGGGACCAGGAAGTTGTAATGCACCTGTTTCTCAATGCAGAAGCTGTTACCATGACAACGTGTAAAGACCCCCTCAGTCTCACTCTGGCTGTACTGGCTCCAAAAAAAATGTCAACGTGCCTGCGATCATAAACCCCAACTTTTGGCTTCAAAACGGCCCTTCAGAAACCTGTGGGTGACGTCACACTCACTACGTCCATCTTTTTTTTACAGTCTATGGTTCATACGTCTTCATTCACATTCTTCAAGTGTTTTTGTTGTTGTGGCTGAAAACCTTGTATGTCATCTTTAAGGTTCACAACCCCTGGAAGGCCATGAACTCCAGTTACCCCTCAGAGCTCGGCGTCTCTCGGCTCTCCTGTAGCTCCGACACAGAAAAAAGACAAACACAAGAAAAGTAGGATGACAGAAGAGGAAAAACGGGAGACTGAGCATTTTGACCCTTTGTCTTCATTGCTTCAGCGTCACTTTTATTATCATCACAGGACATTTTCTGAGCCAAAACACTGCCGCATTACTTCTGCACTTCTGACTCTGTCAAGGTGACGGCGCAGCCAGCTATTAAGCGTCAGTCAGTCACAGAATATCGCCTCGCACGCTTCTCGACTTCAGTTGCTTTTCCCTGCGTCCGCCCCCCTGCTTCCTAGACTTTTCGACGTATAGAAAGTTGCGTTCGACTTGAGCTTGCCTTTTAGAAAACTACAATTACAGCCTTTGCCTTCCGTGACTTGTGCGAGTAAGTGGGCTTTGTTTGCAGGAACAATACGTGTAAGGAGAACAAGCCCATTTGATGAAGTTAATTATACATCACACACACTGCGAGGCGGCGGCCCGGAAGCCTGTAATTGTAAGTCTGCCTTTACCCGCGAGACAGTTGTGTGCTTCTATAGATATAAAACTTGTATGACTCTGGGAATCGCCACAAGCAGTACAAAAGTTGCCGGGACGGGGGGGGACGCGCTCGTGACCCGTCTGTGCAACTTATGAAATATCCATACGCCTTCCCCCTCTACTCCTCTCTCATCAAGTTGTGCGTCCCAGGACTTTATGGGCTGATCTCAATACCGTCCCAGGCAATAATTCCCAGAATCGCTTCATGAAAAATTCATTAAGCTTTCGCAGAGCCGGTACTCTTTTTTTTTTTTTTTTTTTTTGAGCCGCTGCCGAGCTGCTGTTGAAGGACAGTGTTAAAGGTGTTTTGACAGTCACTCCAGGAGGAGAATGCCTGGCACAACGCTTCAATAACACCTGCAGAAGCAATAACACTCACTGCCACGGCGGGAGAGACGGCTCTCATCGCCCGGTGGCCTCATCTCATATTCATTCACCCTTTTTTCGTGTTTTTCGGGGCGGAGTAGAGAAGCAGGTTGTGACAGGGGGGTTCAGCTCCAGAACCAGAGTGCCTGGGAAAAACTGTGTGGGGAGACTAATGAGTAACGTTCACCCAGACTGTCAAGTGCCACTGAGCAAGACACTTAACCCCAGATTGCTCCAGTGGAATCAAGAAAGTAGTACATTTATCAATAATTAAAAATAACTTTTTTTCACCTATTTACAATTATTGGTAAACAAACTATTTTCTTCGTCCCATCGGCATATGTTTCCTCCGACTGGATTTCGGTGTTATGCTTTAAACTGATTGTTCAAACTGAAAGATTTAATAAACATAAAGAAAGCTTTTCACTTAAAAACAATTCAGCAGCATGACTATTTTTTTTAATATATTGTCAGAATCTGCTTTGTCGGCGTTCGTTTATGTGCTAGAAGTGATTTTCAGACTGTTCCTCCATACAATGGCAGTGAATGGAGAGAGAAAAAAAACACAATTCTCCAGTCTCCTCTACTGGAGCAACAGATCACAGAATCACTGATTTTGGGGGTTTTATCATGGAGGAAGATACACAACCCAAGATACTACCAAAGTTCAACAGCACTTTAAGGTTCAAGAAAAATAAGTTTCAGGCGAGGCGCATACTGTGTCACGGTGACATCATGGGTTTGAATCCGGCCTGGGACCTTTGTTGCATCTCTCCTGTCTCTCTCTACTGTCAACTTCCCAATAGAGCAGAAGTGTCATGGCGTCAGGAACGGGACGAGGCTGAGGATCCCCTCACATCGGCCGTCGTTGGGGTCAACCCTGTGACCTCTGGGTTACGGGACGATCCCTCTAACCACTAAGACACCCGTGTTCACCTCTGACCTCTGACCTCAGAGTTCAGAAGTTCATTCCGTGGTTTTCCCACCATATGGCAGAACAGACTTGCACAGGAGTGAAAGCTGCCTGCAGGCACTTCTGTTATTTTTTAATTTGCATAAATTATTCCTCTTCCCTAAAATCCTGTTTAGACCGGGGCATGATGGCCTCGCCGCCAGAATATTTTTACCTCACATTTCGCTGCTCGGCATCCGTCTTTAGCTCCGAGTGCCTCTGCGCCAAGTGTTTATCTGGGATTGAATTATGTGATCTAAGAGATGAATCAATAAGATATGTAAATAAGCATTATGCAAATAGGACACAAGTGGGTGTTGTGAGCGTAAATAATTTCCTACGCATACCGAGAGAAAGAGAAGAAGAAAAGGGTGATGGAGTTTGTCTTCAGAAGTCGGCGGTGCCATAAGACAGACAGCCTTATTAATCTCCTGGGCGTCGGCGGCGTCGGCGGCGCAGTGCGGCGCCTCGTCCCCAAACCGCCTGCTGTTTACTCCACCTTCCCCACAAATTACAGGCAGTAATCAGGTTGGCACTTTGCCAGGCAGAGTGCAAAAAAAAAATAAAACTAAATAAATAAAAAAAAACGGGACACAGGATCACGGAGAAATAAACATTTTAATTAGGTGTTTGTCACTGATAAATTTCAATTTCACACACACACAAAAACACGATAAGATTTTATGAAAGCCTGAAATTAAATAAACATATCTGGATATAATAGATTTGTATATAGATATATATTTAGTTAAATAATCTGAAGTATGGCAGATGTCATTTGATGAATAAAACTGACTTTGTCTACACTTAGGAATATTTACATGTATACCTGCCCTAGATAGCAAGTACAACAAAAGACACTTTGAAATTCATACGGTAGGACAAGAGTACTTTGAAAGTGAAGCAGCACTGAAGTGCCAAGTCAAATGAGTCCGTACAAGCGAAAAAGAATAAATACAAATGTTAAAGTTTCAGGAACTGGGGGAAGCGTCTGTGTCTGCTTGGATATCCGTCACAGCGCTCGCAGGAGTTTCCCCCGTGGCGCGGCGAGGCCTTCGTGAATTCTTAACTTTGCCGCGCTTCAAAGTCACGCAACTGCGGCTTTGTCCCGCGGAGAGGTAGATTTCGCTCATCGCTCGTCTTTGAAGTGTCACACACACACACACACACACACACACGTGTCCCGTCGTACGCCTGCCTGCCGCCCGGATGAATTAGGCCGGGAAACAAGTCAGTCAAATGAGGATGAGACGTTCCATTACGGTGACAGGCTCCTGTGCCGGTCTCGGTAACGTGGGGCGCGGGGGTGCTGCGCCACTCCCCCCCCCCCCCCCCCCTGAAACATCTCATCGGAGCTGGATCCTTCTGCTTTGAGCCACTTCTACAGGAACAAGAAGTTTCTCTGGATCAGGAAAAAAGGTTTCCATTGGTGGGGTTTCCCTTCGACCCTTCGAATTCCCATCAGGTCGCAGGTTCAAGGCAACCGCGATCGTCCGTCTTTGGTATTGTACAACCATGGGTAACTGTCTCGAGATTGAAAACAAAAAGGTTTCTCTTTGGAATTCACATCAGGTTTGTAGGTTCAAGACAACCGCTCACCTTTCAGCTGCTTTGCTGTACAACTGCAGGGGCAACAACCTGTCTTTGGTTTTCGAAGAGTTTCTGTTTGTGGGGATTTCCTGCCCAGAAATCAGGTCAAAGGTTCAAGACAGATGCTATCCATCCGGTTGCTGTACCGCAAGATTCTCAGGGTGATTGTTTATGGATAAAAAAAAAAAAAAAAAGTTCTCTGTGCTGTAGCTCTGTCCATCGCCCTCCACCCTTTCTAACCATCCGCTCTCTCCTCTCCTCTCCTATTCCCCCTCCGCACTGAAGCTAAATGTCTGGAGGCTAAATGTCTGTTTCCTGATCTTTTCTGTCCTCCTTTCCTTTCCTCTGCTCTTCCAGACGAGCTGCCAAGTGATTTCCTGGCTCTTTCTATTATTACATACAGGGAGGAGGGGATTTGATTAAAAAAAAAAGTGTTATTCTTCCCCCCCTTACCAATAGATTTTAGACAAAAAAAGCGAAGGCAAGTAAGAATTTAACTGCCCACTAACCCCCTTTGATAAATTTCACCAGATCGTCCGCTGGCTTCATCCCTGCCTTGTTCCTCAGTTAGGAGTCACATCATGGACTGCACAAGCCTCCGCTTTTCACACTCATCTTTTGCAAAAGTCCTCCATCGTTTGCATTTTTTGTTGTGAACTTGAGTGTAAAGCGTAGCAGGCCCAGCAGGGTATGCAGGTCACAGACAAAAGGGGAACACATAACTCCAAATCTGAGCACTCGACTCCAAAGGACCTGAAGAGAGACATAATATTTGGGGACGGCCTCAGACATCATCTTCCCTGCTTGCTGCTCTCTGGGCCAGGAGTTTTAAAACATAGAAAAAGTCCTTCCTTTTCAAATCATAGTCCCCTATCCTTCACATGTTGCCACATCCTGCGAGGTGGAACGGGATGTATTTTAACCAGCCTGATAGCTTGTGCAGAGTCTTCCAGATTAGTGCAAAAAAATTGCCCACATTAGCCAAAATCTGAACATGGGGCACTGGAGAAAGCACCGCCAGTCCTCAACTTCTGATTCTTGAGCGGCTCATATCTTGGTCTCTCTGTGGTCGGGTCTGAAGGAATCCCTAATCGCCAGGAGCTTGGAGGCCAGCAGATGTCCGCTCACTTTGCTGTGCCACTCCTGGGACCGTCCCCTGCAAGACAGACAGAGACCAGACCTTTTAGCAGAGAAAGAGTCGGGGGGGAAAGTGGCAACATTTGAATAGAGAGAACCAAGGGACTAGGAGTAACACATTTAACAACAGGACAGACGATTTAGTTACAAGCCATGGAGAGAAACCTAGAAACTCACAACTTGTACGGTGTCAATTTGCCTGTCGTGATTCAAGACATAACAAAGCACTGTCCTTTATATCAGTGGTTTTCAAAATGGGGTCCAGGGACCTCCTTGGGTCCTTGAAGAAGCTCCAAGGGGTCCCCAACAAAATGAGGAATAGTTTAACGTCACTATACATTAACTAGAAATTATCCCTTTTTAGAGAATGTATAAGAATCACTCTCTCCACTATTATTTGCCCAAGTACAGTGTAGACAGTTGTTCAGTTCAATACTAAATCAACAACAAAATCATGTGTGGGTCTATGTGGCACACTTCATCATAAAGCCTGGGCAAAACACCTATGTCCTGTCTTTGTATGATACCTGAGTTTAACGAATATGCGTGATGCATGGTTACATCTTTTAAGGACATTCACCCCCATTCCCTGAGGGTGTCTACATGCATACTGTATTTCAGATAAAAGCTTTTATCATGGTTATGTGTTTTTTTCGGGATGTTGTTAATGCATCTTCATATCTGAATCACGAACACAAACAAACATAATATTAGCAGTAGCAGCCATCAAAAAAAAAAAAGTCACACATCCTGGATCTAAGCTATTATTGTATCACACAACTCTAATATTTCAAACTACGAATGGCCGGACCATTTTTTGTTTTTTTTTACACCTTCTGATGACAGAAAAGAGAATAAAATTTGAATTTTCTCAACAATTTCCCTCAGAGGTGAAGCAGCAGTGCAGAATGCTGCAGCTCGTCTTTTAACAGGAACACGCAAGCGAGAGCACATTTCCCCCCGTCCTGTACGTTTTAGGATTGATTTTAAGATTTTATTGTTTGCCTACAAATCATTAAATGGGCTAGCTCCAACCTATCTCTCTGACCTTTTACGACCACACGTCCCATTAAGGTCACTCAGGTCTGCTGACCAGTTGCTTCTGGTTGTCCCAAGGTCTAGGTGAAGCACAGGGGAGATCGCGCCTTTGCCTGTTTTAAATCCCGTCTCAAAACACATTTTTATTCCTTGGCTTTTAACTCAGTATGAGAGTTGCCTTTCTTTTTCTTATGGTCTTATTGCTTTTATTATTTTATTGTCCTTTTGTCTTTTAAACCGGTCTTTGTTTTTATTGTGTTGTATTATGGTTTTTGCTATTTTGATTGTACAGCACTTTGGTCAACTGTTGTTGTTTTTAAGTGTGCTTTATAAATAAATTAGGATTTGGATTTGGATTTACTGTAGTACTTTGTTGCATCTCTTGTTCCCTTGTTTTCTGTAAAGCACTTTGTGACACACTTTGTGCTGTTTGTTAAAAGCGCTCTATGAATAAGGCTGACTTGAAGCTTTCTGCATGTACTGACTGTAGCTCATACATTCATTGTTTCCACCTTTTTGTGTTTCTGCTTTTTTGTTTTCACTCCCATTTCAGG